>NW_026884294.1:0-112384 GCF_032173495.1 Musca vetustissima
GAGCTATAAAGAAATGTGGGCCGATTTTCTCGAAACTTGGCAGACATCTCTCTAGGCTCATTTGAGTACGTTATGCCAAATTTCGTGCAAATCGAAGGATATATAGGGACTTTGGTGCACCATTTATATGAAATCGGACGAAACTATATATGGGAGCTATATCTAAATCTTGACCGATTTTCACGAAACTTGGCAGACATCATTCTAGACTCAATTCAGTACGTTATGCCAAATTTGTGCAAATCGCAAGATATATGTGGACTTTGGTGCACCATTTACATGAAATCGAATGAAACTATATATGGGAGGTATATCTAAATCTGGATCGATTTTCTCGAAAATTGGCAGACATCACTCTAGGCTTAATTCAGTACGTTATGCCAAATTTCGTGCAAATTGAACTATATATAGGGACTTGGTGCACCATTCACATGAAATCGGACGAAACTATATATGGGAGCTATATCTAAATCTGGACCGATTTTCACGAAACTTGGCGGACATAATTCTAGACCTAAATGATTAGGCTGTACCAAATTTCGTGCAAATCGAAAGATATATAGGGACCGTTTACATTAAATCGGTTAAATATATATATGGGAGCTATATCTAAATCTGAACCGATTTTTCCCAATTTCAATAGGGTTCGTCCTTGGGCCGAATAAGTGACCTATTCCAAATTTCATCCAATTCGGATCATAAATGCGATCTGTACTTTGTTTACAATTTAACATGCACAGACAGACAGACGGACGGACATGCATTAATCGACTTAGAAAGTGATTCTATGCATATTCTCAAAAGGAACCATGTGTCTATCTCGTTTCCTTTTGCCTGTTACAAACATATGCACAAAGACATAACACCCTGTACCACAGTGTGGTGAAGGGTATAAAAAGGGGGTTATATGGGGACTACGCCAAAAAGGGGGCGAATATTAATAATTTTTGGCAGGGAGATTTGATACCATATACGACTACAAAATACCAAATTGCAGCAAATTCTGTTGAAAAAGGAGCTCAGGAACCCAAAAATACCCCAAGGGGGTACCCTTATATGGGGGCTATCCAAAAAAATGGATCTATATTCATATTTTTTGTGGAGAGATTTGGGACCTATTAAGAACTCAAAATACTAAATTACAGCTAATTCGGCGGAAAAATACGATCAAAATCCCCAAAATACTGAAAATTAGGAGGTACCGTTATATGGGGCCTACCAGCAAATTCGGTTGAAAAACGCGCTCAAGAACCCCAAAATACCCAAAATTGGGGGTACCCTTATATGTGAGCTATGCCTAAACGATAAAGTCCATCTTCCAACTTGACCTGCCTGCAGACAAAAGACTCTATGAAAATGTTGGCGATCTATCTCAATTCGTTTAGACGCTAGAGTGATTACCACATTTGATATTAAATTTTTCAATTTCAATTCAATTTTTAAATTCTGACTACCATTTTTGATCCACCTTATTGAATTTTTAATCATACCCTACACAACTGTGTTGTCAGGGTATTTTAGCTTTGCGCCCGTCCGTCGGTCTGTCCATTATAATTTGGATGGGTTGTGGCCAATGAACACCCCTATTGTTTTTGGTAAATATATTAAGGGAATGAAATGGACATAAAACTGGTCGGCCCAACCATCGCGAATTTTTACATGGAGAAGAGAATCGGGCCAAAGAATAAGCATGGCTGTTTTGATGAAGGTCGGTCATTATTTAGCGGGGCAAATGGACCCTGACTTTTGTGTGAAAATGACAAAATTTGTATTCTATGGTGTATATATTTACTCCTGAAGGACATAGACCCGGGAAGTTGATAGTGTATCCAAGAGCAGAGGTTGACCTTTAAATTGAGACCAATAATATTGTCGTATGTAGTCGGATGTGGGAGTTATACTTGAATGTTTACAGGTGCATACGTATTCACATATTATTTTAGTAACCCACTACCACACTAGAGGGCGGAAATATAGCGCTGATCGCTTTGAAATTTTCCATGAGGATCCAGGTATGGTCAAGGACAACGCCTATAATTTTCAGTGATGATAAGATAATAATTTTGGGATGAAGTGGACAGAAAACTTATTTTTTGTGTGTTTTCAAGTCGATCTATATGCCACGAGTATAAGCCGAACATCACAACACAATCCACGGTGAATGGAATTTGGACAAGTAATTAGAAGGACTATACTGAATATTAGTAGTAATCGGAAAATATGTCAGTGTAAAGAGCGGTGCTGTCGACAAGATGGTGCAAATATCACGACATATTGCCCAGTTTCGGAATAAAAATTCGCAGAAAGTGAGAGTTCCATGGTAGTTGTGTAGGGTATCGTATGGTCTGCCCCGTCCCCCCGCTCACTTTTTTGCAGAATCGTAATAAGCCTTCAACTCTTATATGTGATATATATGTATTTCATTTACCCACTGCTCTAATTATGATAACAAATAAGATCTCTGGCCTATAGTGGATCCATGAAAATCCGTACTGTCATTGTCAAACAAATGATTAACATTTATTTGGGAGATGATCTCAAAATTTTGAAATGGGCTTTTCAGAAAATAATTTCTGATTTTCATACTAAGATTATTTGCATATCATTTCAAAATAAGGTGGGATCTTTTTCAAAATTTTCTGCAAAGATGTCGATCCGGGGTGCCAAATTTTTATAAATGTGCTTGTAAAACTATGGATTTGTATTTACCAATTTTTCATAGATGTATGCAATCTTCCAAGAACCCAAAATGCCAAGTTAAAGTCTGCCAATATAAAGTCGGCAAGAGAAATCAAAATATCCAAAATGAGGCTCTACTGTTATATAGGAAATATACAATTTCAATACAAAATGTTCTACCCTATTGCCAAAATGTTCTACCCTATTGCCATCTACATATAATTATTTTGATCAATAGTTTATTAAGAAAAAATTAGAGAACCGGTTTAAGTTTTTGGATTTTGCGGATTTTGAAATTATATGAAAAATGGAATAAATCTCAAAGCCGATAAAATTTTTCAATCGAAGGTTTTTGCGTTTTGAAATTAATAGAAACAATACCATTAAAATTTCCGAGTTAAAGAAATTTTCTTAATAAATTGCGGGTTTCATTGCCGTTTCATTATAGTATACATTTTAAACACCCATTCCAGAATCGTTCGCTTTAGTATAGCTCTATATGGGTTTGGAAATTTAATTTCAAGTGAATGTTACCTATGGTGTACGGTATAAAAATATCGGAAATTCCTGGTATATATCTGTCGGCAGCATTGAAAAGGCATAGAGAAGAAAAATTCACAGTACATGCAAGAAGTGGACTATATATTCTGATATTGTCCTATATTAACCCTTTCAGTGTCAAAAAAAAAAAAAAAATGTGTCGGCATAAAAATCTAAAACAAGGTGTATATAAGGTCGGCTAGTATGCACAGGTGAGTATAAAGTTTGTTGTGAAATCATAATTTGAAACGAAAATTTTAATATTTTGTCAACATTCAATTAAATATCAATTTATATCGCCTTTGTCAACGTTACCTAAAATCCGACGCGGCGTACAAAAATATTCAACTTCCCCACTATGGCAAAATGCCGTATTACTCAAATACGTCGAATCCATATCTTCAAGAAAATAATACAAACCGCAAAACAAAATTAAAAATGTATTAAATTAATCCACATATTTTTAGTTTCCATTCGAAATTTCAAATTTCGAGAATGTATTGTTTTTGTTTTCAACAAAAGAAAAAAATTAAAAATACGTTCTGTTAAAGTTGAAATTGTTCAACTTGAAATTTTGTTCGTTCGACGTATTTCGGTAACATTCATATAAATACATGTGTTCTACTTTTGCGGTGAAAAACGTCGAATGAGCTAGTTGAATTTTAGGTAAGGCTGTGTGAAGCACATTTGGCCTATTTCAAGAGTTTAAAGAAGATTTTCAAGTAAATTATCGTAAAAATTATAAATTGTGTTGTGTTTTGGCTGTGTTTATACCTTTCACCACTCTGTGGTACAGGGTATTATGTCTTTGTGCATATGTTTGTAACAGGCAAAAGGAAACGAGATAGACACATGGTTTCTTTGGAGAATATGCATGGAATCAAGACGATAAGACGATCTATGCATGTTCGTCCGTCTGTCTGTCCATGTTAAACTGTGAACAAAGTAGAGGTCGCATTTATGCTCCGAATTGGATGAAATTTGGCACAGCTCATTTGTTTGGCCCAAGGACGAACCCTATTGAAATTGTGAAAAATCGGTTCAGATTTATATATAGCTCCCATATATATTTTCGTCCGATTTTATGTAAATGGTATACAAAAGCCCCTATATATATTTCGATTTGCACGAAATTTGGCATAGCGTAATGAATTAGCTCTATAATGATGTGTGTTAAGTTTCCTGAAAATCG
Organism: Musca vetustissima; assembly: GCF_032173495.1. Taxonomy (NCBI): domain Eukaryota; kingdom Metazoa; phylum Arthropoda; class Insecta; order Diptera; family Muscidae; genus Musca; species Musca vetustissima. The sequence goes on from NW_026884294.1 coordinate 4,412, forward strand.
GTCCAGATTTAGATATAGCCCCCATATATATTTTCGTCCGATTTTTGTAAACGGTGTACCGAAGTCCCTATATATCCTTCGATTTGCACGAAATATTGCACAGCGTAATGAATTAGCTCTAGAATGATGTGTGTTAAGTTTCCTGAAAATCGGTAAAGATTTAGATATAGCTCCCATATATATTTTCGTCCGATTTTATGTAAATGGTGTACCAAAGTCCCTATATATCATTCGATTTTTACGAAATTTGGCATAGCGTAATGAATTAAGTCTAGAATGATGTATGTTAAGTTTCGTGAAGATCGGTCCAGATTTAGATATATCTCCCATATATATTTTCGTCCGATTTAATGCAAATGGTGTTGTCCTATTTTACACAAAATTGACACAAACTTTTCACAAAGTACTGGAGTAAGAATAACCTAGAAGTTGGTTTTAAATGCTTTACCATGGTGGGTCCAATCGGTACAAAATTTTGCTCTACGTACTGAAGTTGCTATAACATAACGTGTGGCAAATTTAGTTCAAATCGGATTTGATTTTGATATAGCTTATATATATATGCTTATAAATGATTTTCATAATTTTGTCTCTGGTCGTTTAAAAATTCGACGTCTTTTAGGTTTCATCTGTTGGATATACCGAAAGTGGTGAAGGGTATCATATAGTCGGCCCCGTCCGACTTTACTACTTTCCTTACTGGTTTTTTATTTAAAGGCGAAACAATTAGTTTTCGCCTCGGGAAAACAAATTGACGTTAAACTTAAGTTTTCTCTATGAAAAATCGCAAAGAAATAGAGTACTTTTAAATGTCGAATATATTCGACAAAAACATCCGACCAAAATCTAATCTAATCGCTCTATGAACAATATTGATGATTTGAACACCACGGAAAGTGTACGTTTATGCATGTTGATCGGTGTGATGAATTTTAAAATTTATAATCTATGGAATATATGTTTTCTATCTAGTTGTGGTCGATATACTAAAATATTCACAGGTTTCTATAAATATGCACAGAATTGAGAATTATATCCTCATAAAATCTATGTTTTGTTTTCATATGGTAAGACCGTCGGACCATAATGTTACAATTTTAATACATCAACATAAATTGCAGTTATTTCAGAGAAAAATTTAAATTTATATATATTTAATATGCAAGTTATAATAGAAAGCATCTATTTAATTATCTATTTAATTATAATAGCAGAATCATATAAAGGTTAATTCATCTAACCTTCATAAATATATGAAATCTGATTACATTTCTCTCTGTCTAGTCCAACTAAATTAAAACAATTATATGCCACAGACCATTTCATATCACCACCTACAGCCATTATAATATCGCACAAATCATTGTAAAACTCTAACACAAATCAAAGTAATTGCTTGGAAATTAAATATATTTAAAATTTGAATACCCACACACAACCACAAATCAGGCGAAGAATAGCAATAGCAGAAAAAAAACTAAACTCCTACAACAGTTCAGGTTCCTACCAATGAACAAACCAACCCATTTACTTCGCAATTTGTATCACAGAAAGATATCAGAACAAAACGCAAAAACAAAAGTAAACCCCCCATCGGTGAAGTGAATTTGTAAAAGCATTTTAACAAACACACACACAGACACTATTGCAGACATACAGACACACACACTCGCAAGAACCTTAGATTAAAATGTGGCATTTCCTAAGTGACACCTTTTGAACTTTCCGTGTACATTGGCAGCAAAACAAATCTACCAATGACAAAAACACTAGCAACAACAACACCCAACTGATACTATTTCCACACTACAAGTCAATCTGCACCCACCCACGCACACTTGCACTCTCTCTCACACATTGCAAATTGGAGAAGTAACTTGGGAGATGATTGCTATTTGGTTTTTGTGTGAAATTAAATGAAAAGTCCTGCAGCATTGGTGGAGAAGTAGGTGTTTGTTTTTTGCTTTTTAATTTGTTGGGATTCCAGGAGCAAGTGCGGATTCAAGGAATCAGCCTGTCGGACAAAGTGTCTGCCAGCAATTGAAATGTTTCTACATTTATTGTATAAATGGTAGCGAATGTATGTGTGTGGCGGTGTGTGTGTGTTTCTGCCTTTGAGTTCGTTTTATTATATCCTGTCGACGTACTCTCACATTTACCAAGAAACAATTTCATAAACAGGATAAATGTAATTGCGCATGAATTTCAACGCATTTTTCTACTTGACGACGACGACAAATGTATTGCGGAGATTATGGAGGTTAGGTGGTGATGGTGATGTGCGTTCCAATCCCTCTTTCATCTCAAGATATATCCACATTTGTCGGGAAGAAAAATCATATGATGAGTAAAAGTGTTGTATTTTATAGGGTAAAACAATTTGTTACGCGCTCTCATAAGATAGAGAAACTTCATACATCTCCACTCCAAGATATTTCACACTGTCATCAGGGTTGCCATATAATTTAATATATGGATATTTGAGAGTTAAAATTATATGAGGCTATATTCACATGTACAATTTTCTATAAGAGGATTTATAGTCTAAGCGAACCGTCTGCAATACTAAACATTGGACAATACAGTGTAGAACTGAAAAAAATATTCTTTAAAAAGTCCACGTCTTTGTTGGTCCTCAAAAATATTCATCATAAAGTCCACATCTTTGGCATTGGGGATGATAGTTACCAAGCAACGGCTCCAATTGGCATTAACATGGCGAAGTCCAGGCTAATCTTGGTCCATCTTTCATCTATTTTCTTCACCTCTTGAAAAAGTGAGCTAATATGTGCCGCGAGTTCACCCATAAGAACTATAAAAAAATGGGTTGAGGCGTCGGTTTAGTTGCCCACACTCGGAAAACCCCTCCTACCTTGAAAAAGCAAAGAAAAAGAAAACCAAACCCCCCCAATGTTGACGACCTCGCAAACGTATAAAGGACCACGATTTGAGAATCTGCACTTGGAATGTGCGCACATTTTACAGAACAGGCGCAGTTTTCGCTTTGGCGGATGTACTCAAGAAGTACAAAGCCGATATTATTGCCTTACAGGAAATCCGATGGAGAGGGACAGGCGTAAGTAAATCAGACGATTACGCACTTTATTATAGCTGCCATGAAAAGAGACATGAATTTGGCTGCTGATTTATGGTTAACAGGAGAATAAAAGACCTTGTCTCCAGATTCACTCCAGTAGATGAGCGAATTGCTATAATCCTCATAAAAGCGAAGTTCTTCAACATCAGCCTTTTTTGCGCCCTTGCCTCTACAGAAACAGCATATGATCGCTGCCCTGGCCATGACATTAAAATTCTGCTAGTAGATTTTAATGCAAAAATCGGAAGGGAAAATATCTTTGGTCCCACCGTCGGAAAATTCAGCCTTCATGAAGAAACATCAGACAACGGCATGACGTTGATAGACTTCGCGGCAGCAAAAAACATGGTAGTTAGTAGCACCAGATTCACGCATCTCGATATACACAAGGCCATCTGGATTTCCCCTGATCAAGCAAAGAGAAATCAAATTGATCATGTTGTGATAGACGGAAGGCATTTATCCGATCGATCCGAGGAGCGAATATCGATTCGAACCACTATCTTGTAGCAGCCAAGGTTCGCACTCATCTTAATGTTGCAAAGGTGCGATCTAACACAACACGGAAACTCGACATCGAAAAGCTGCAAACATAACAGGTAACCGAGGCCTATTCCGCTCAACTTACCCATATGCTTGACGAAAGCACTTCTTGTGCCGTAATGCACAATGTGGGAGAATTTCCGGGAGAAAAGGAGAGAGGAGAAACGTGTTTTCAGAAAAAAGAAGAAAGAACAAAAAAAAAAAAAAACGTGAGCGTGAGCAAATCGAGATGTACAGGGTGTCAGAATAAAGTCCGGAAATTTTACCAACGAGTAAAACACCTAACCGATGATTTTGGTTCAGGCACATCCTCCTGTGGAGATGAAGAAGGAAACCGGGTGACAGATACAGACAGCGTGTTGAGGATCTGGAAGGGGCATTTTGAAAAGCTGCTGGTATCAAATCGTGACAGTGAAGAAGGTATTAATCGGCTCAAGAACAATAAAGCAGCAGGAGCCGACGTGTTACCAGCCGAACTATTCAAGACTGGTGGTCAGATGCTGGTCAGGAGCATGCACCAGCTGATTATAGTGCTAACTATAGAGGAATTAGCATTCTTCCTATCGATTGAAGCCAATGGTCAATGGCCATACCAATGCGGCTTCAGACCTGGCAAATCCACCATTGACCAGATTTTCACTCTGCGCCAAATCCTGGAAAAAAAACCCACGAAAAACACATCGATACATACCACCTACTCGTCGACCATAAACCGTTCTGAGGTGTTTAAAGCCTACGTTAGGTATTCCTGCAAAATTAATACGGCTATGCAGGATAACTTTAAGTTAACACAAGGTCAGCAGTAAAAGTCGGAAAGGACATATCGGAGTCTAAGTAAGCAGTTTAAAAACAAGCCAATGGTCAATGGCCATACCAATGCGGCTTCAGACCTGGCAAATCCACCATTGACCAGATTTTCACTCTGCGCCAAATCCTGGAAAAAAAACCCACGAAAAACACATTGCCTTACAGGAAATCCGATGGAGAGGGACAGGCGTAAGTAAATCAGACGATTACGCACTTTATTATAGCTGCCATGAAAAGAGACATGAATTTGGCTGCTGATTTATGGTTAACAGGAGAATAAAAGACCTTGTCTCCAGATTCACTCCAGTAGATGAGCGAATTGCTATAATCCTCATAAAAGCGAAGTTCTTCAACATCAGCCTTTTTTGCGCCCTTGCCTCTACAGAAACAGCATATGATCGCTGCCCTGGCCATGACATTAAAATTCTGCTAGTAGATTTTAATGCAAAAATCGGAAGGGAAAATATCTTTGGTCCCACCGTCGGAAAATTCAGCCTTCATGAAGAAACATCAGACAACGGCATGACGTTGATAGACTTCGCGGCAGCAAAAAACATGGTAGTTAGTAGCACCAGATTCACGCATCTCGATATACACAAGGCCATCTGGATTTCCCCTGATCAAGCAAAGAGAAATCAAATTGATCATGTTGTGATAGACGGAAGGCATTTATCCGATCGATCCGAGGAGCGAATATCGATTCGAACCACTATCTTGTAGCAGCCAAGGTTCGCACTCATCTTAATGTTGCAAAGGTGCGATCTAACACAACACGGAAACTCGACATCGAAAAGCTGCAAACATAACAGGTAACCGAGGCCTATTCCGCTCAACTTACCCATATGCTTGACGAAAGCACTTCTTGTGCCGTAATGCACAATGTGGGAGAATTTCCGGGAGAAAAGGAGAGAGGAGAAACGTGTTTTCAGAAAAAAGAAGAAAGAACAAAAAAAAAAAAAAAACGTGAGCGTGAGCAAATCGAGATGTACAGGGTGTCAGAATAAAGTCCGGAAATTTTACCAACGAGTAAAACACCTAACCGATGATTTTGGTTCAGGCACATCCTCCTGTGGAGATGAAGAAGGAAACCGGGTGACAGATACAGACAGCGTGTTGAGGATCTGGAAGGGGCATTTTGAAAAGCTGCTGGTATCAAATCGTGACAGTGAAGAAGGTATTAATCGGCTCAAGAACAATAAAGCAGCAGGAGCCGACGTGTTACCAGCCGAACTATTCAAGACTGGTGGTCAGATGCTGGTCAGGAGCATGCACCAGCTGATTATAGTGCTAACTATAGAGGAATTAGCATTCTTCCTATCGATTGAAGCCAATGGTCAATGGCCATACCAATGCGGCTTCAGACCTGGCAAATCCACCATTGACCAGATTTTCACTCTGCGCCAAATCCTGGAAAAAAAACCCACGAAAAACACATCGATACATACCACCTACTCGTCGACCATAAACCGTTCTGAGGTGTTTAAAGCCTACGTTAGGTATTCCTGCAAAATTAATACGGCTATGCAGGATAACTTTAAGTTAACACAAGGTCAGCAGTAAAAGTCGGAAAGGACATATCGGAGTCTAAGTAAGCAGTTTAAAAACAAGCCAATGGTCAATGGCCATACCAATGCGGCTTCAGACCTGGCAAATCCACCATTGACCAGATTTTCACTCTGCGCCAAATCCTGGAAAAAAAACCCACGAAAAACACATCGATACATACCACCTACTCGTCGACCATAAACCGTTCTGAGGTGTTTAAAGTCTACGTTAGGTATTCCTGCAAAATTAATACGGCTATGCAGGATAACTTTAAGTTAACACAAGGTCAGCAGTAAAAGTCGGAAAGGACATATCGGAGTCTAAGTAAGCAGTTTAAAAACAAGGACACCTCCCACCAGACCAAAGTCACACTTTACAAGACGCTGATACTACCCGTGCTGTTATATGGATCTGAAGCATGGGTACTTGCGCAAGCAGATGAGGCAGCTTTTGGGGTGTTTGAAAGAAAAATTCTCCAAAAAATCTACGGGCCGATCTGCGTCGACGGTGAATATCGGCGTTGAATGAACCACGAGCTTTACAATTTATGCGCGGACATCGACATAGTCAGTCGTATTGAGCTGCAGCGACTACGATGGCTAGGCCATGAATGATAATGTCCCAGCTCAAAAGGCATATTAAAGCCAGCCTACTGATGGTTCCGTAGAAGGGGAAGGCCACGAATCAGATGGAAAGATGAAATAGAAAACAACTTCTTGGAACGTGGTCTTTCCAATTGGAGGAGAAGCGCACAAGACCGACGCGCTTGAAGATCTTTTTTAAGCTCGGCTTATGGAACAAGCCAGCTAAGTAAGTCGTTGTTGGTCCTTAAAAATATTCATTTAAAAGTCCACGTCTTTGTTGGTCCTTAAAAATATTAATTTAAAAGTCCACATCTTTGTTGGTCCTTAAAAATATTCATTTAAAAGTCCACATCTTTGTTGGTCCTTAAAAATATTAATTTAAAAGTCCACATCTTTGTTAGTCTTTCAAATAGTCATTAAAAATCTACGCCTAAGATAGTCCCTGAAAAACTATTCTTTTAAAATCCACGCCTAAGATAGTCCCTGAAAAACTATTCTTTTAAAAATCCCCGACTGTGTTGGTCCTTGAAAAACTATTCTTTTAAAAATCCACGCCTAAGATAGTCCCTAAAAACTATTCTTTTAAAAATCCACGCCTAAGATAGTCCCTAAAAACTATTCTTTTAAAAATCCACGCCTGTGTTGGTCCTTGAAAAAATATTTTTTTAAAAATCCACGCCTGTGTTGGTCCTTGAAAAAATATTTTTTTTAAAAATCCACGCCTGTGTTGGTCCTTGAAAAAATATTTTTTTAAAAATCCACGCCTGTGTTGGTCCTTGAAAAAATATTCTTTTAAAAATCCACTTCCTGTGTTGGTCCTTGAAAAAATATTCTTTTAAAAATCCACGCATGTGTTGGTCCTTGAAAAAATATTCTTTTAAAAATCTACGCCTGTGTTGGTCCTTGAAAAAATATTCTTTTAAAAATCCACGCCTTTGTTGGTCCTTGAAAAACTATTCTTTTAACAATTCACGCATGTGTTGATCCTTGAAAAACTATTCTTTTAAAAATCCACGCCTATGATAGTCCTTGAAAACATATTCTTTTAAAAATCCACGCCTGTGTTGGTCCTTGAAAAAATATTCTTTTAAAAATACACGCCTGTGATGGCGTTAAAAATCCACGTCTGTTTTGGTCCTTAAAAGAAATAAAAATCTTTAAAAAATAGACCAAACCTATAAAGATGGCAACCAGCATAAAACGACCGTTTAGAAATACAAAACCCCTAGTCTGTGTAAAAGGAAATATCATTACAGTCAACACACACCAAAAACTACATCCGTGGACATTGTCTAATACTATCGAATGTTAAAAAAAATATAAAATTTATTGCACACTTTACAAACAGAAAAATGTAAATCAAAAAAAGATTTTGATGCAATTAAAAAATCACCCAAAACCATGCCACGAAACCAGCAACTCTCCCAATCCAAGGGAAGTTACTTTGGTAGGTGAGATGATTTTCCGACGGTCGATGAAACTCTGCAAATCATTTTCAAAAAAACAAAAGAAGCGGCAGCTGAGTCGATTTGAGAAAAAATAGGGAGTTTATTGCAATTCTCTTTGCTTTTTCGAAATTTCTCCTTCCGTTCCGCAATGATTGGCCAATTGTTGTAGCAACTTTTTAGGCCACGCCCTGATATTTCTCCTTGCAATGAACTCCACACAAATTGTCATGACTTAAGTGCTCTCCTTGTAAAAATTGTGTGTTGTTGCTGTTGTGGTTTTATCAACAAAACTGTGTTTTTTATTTAAATGTCTCATTGTTTGCTGCAAATTGCTTGCAAAACTGTTTTGTTAATCATTCATTCGCTCTCTCATCCTCTGTTTCGATGATCTGCGCCAATTTTCCCTTGCCTGCCAGCGAAGCGGTTCTATCCGTCCGTCCGTAGCACTTACCACAGCACACACAATAAAAAGCGAAAGCATTTAAATATTTGAGTATCTAAAACTTGTTTTGTGCCACTGCCGCCGTTGCTCTCTGCTAAGCAGCAAACATTTATCCTAAATTTCATGAGGGCGAAATCATAGGGGGTGTTTACTCATCCACTTTTCCGTTAATTGTGCGCAATTGCCAATTTCTGCATAACTCAAAAACAGCGATTAGGGGTTCTCACTCTCGTTGTTGTTGCCGCTGCTATACTCTTTTAAGTGTTTTATTGTAAAAATGGCTGACTTGTGAGACTAAATCATCCCTTAGCGTTTTTGAGTGGGGTTGGATTTTTGAGTTCAAATTTTGTTGAGTGTTTTTTCTTCCGTTTCCTGTTTTGAGCGCTGTTTCAATGCCATTTTGTTCCAAGATTTATTTTTTTGACCAGAATTGCTCTATAGTTAAATCGAATCATTTATAAACTAGATCAATGGACCACGTGCCAAAGACTTTTTAAATAGTATTTATTAAGTTTATTTGAAGGACAAAATATAATTGCAAAATTTCTTAAGGAATAACGTAAAATGAGTAGGACAAATGTTAAAAAAAAACAAGAAGACGTTTTACATATTTTTAACTGATAGCCCGTCGGCATAAAAACGCCATATTTTGATGGAGATTAATTTTGAAGTTATTAACAATTTGTCCGATTGATAATAAATTTTGAACAATGTACCAAATCGAGCCTAGAATGACATATATGACTTTTTTAATCGGTTCAGACTTAACTACCATATACATTTATATCAGTCCGATTTAATGGAAATTTGTTGAAAAAGTTTCGAAAAATCAAACAGAGGAGCGCAATGGCTTTCAGAAAAAACGTCCATGGTCCATTAACCACAAACTAAGTTAAAAACCAATGAGCGGAGCAGTATAATCGGACGGGGCCGACCATATGATACCCAAACTTTCACTTAGTGTAGTTCTATATTCTGATCTTGGGCAAAATTTGCACTCTCTTGACCTTCACCGAGGGTTATGTTGTTATTGTGGCCTATAGATCGACTCGAAAAAAAACACAACAAATTAATTTATATCCCAATATTATTATCTAATCATCACCGAAAATTATAGCCGTTGTCCTTGACCATTCCTGGATCCTCATGGAAAATTTCATAGCGGTCAGCTCTATATTTTCGCCCTCTAGGGTATTAATGGGTTACTATATAATGTTTGAATACATACGCACTCCCACATCCGAGTACATACGACAATGTAATTGGTATCAATTTGAAGGCCAACCACTCCTCTTGGTTATATTGTCAACTTCTATGTCATTCAGGGGCAAATATATACACTATAGAATTCAAATTTTCTCCAAAGTCAGGGTCCATTGACCAATCTTTATCAAAACAGGCATTGTTATTCTTTGGCCCGATTCCCTTCTTCATGTAAAAAATTGCAATGCTTGGGCCATAATTGTGGCCTCTGGAGCGACCAGAAAATCAGACAAAAATAAAATTTTTGGTCCATTTCACCCCCAAAAATATTAACCGATCTTTAGCAAAACCAATAGGGGTCTTCATTGGCCAGAACTCATCCTAAATGCAAAATTTCGTATCGTGTTTATAAATTATAATGGACAGGGTGTTTACAAATTATTGTGAGGAAGGTACCAGAAGGAGTGGACCAATTGCCCCATCTTAGAACTTGATCTAGGCCTGGTAAAGATAATAGATTATGCAATTTATGGTCAAACCTTAAGGTATAAATATACGATGATTAAAGAAGTATAGCCGGGCAGGGCCCAAAATAACAATATCTGTACTTAAGTTATGAGTCCATCAAAATCGCGATTCTGTGCAACTTTTCGCAACAGTTGCCCTATATTTGCCGTCATAATATGTATAAATAATTTGATTCATATGATCCCATATGTTTTAACCGAACATTACCAAAAACTATATGCGTTGTCAATTGCCTATATGCAAATTTCGTGACGATTGGTTCATAACTGCGACATGTACGGTACTAATGTTAATGGACAGACGGACGAACACACCTAGCTATATCTAGAAGCAATATTTCGGAACTTTTCAAAGTTTTTTGGTCACACAATTTCACAACATTGTTGTGTAGGGTAAATACGTTTATCTCTCATTTAAAAATTTTAGAATTATAAGTGGCGAATCTAAAATATTTTTGCATAAACTATTATTATTAATTAATTTTAACCTTCAACGGAATCTTTTTTCTTGTGACACGTAAAAAAGGTCAGCGGTCAACGAAACCACATTGGAGTAAATTTTAATAAAATCTATAATTTTTCAAAATTGTGACCGTTTGTAGGGGATATACCAATAGAAGTTGCTCTAAAGATCCCATACATACATATTCATCGAGGTTTGGATTAAATATAACGTTGGGATCAAATTTTATCTTCCATTCGCTTCACGATGGATTTAAATATTTTCACTATTTTGACCCTTTGTGGAGTGACTTGTTTTAATTAAAATTAATTTTTAGCAACATTTTTACCGTATTGTTGGGAGTTGTCAGAAGGAGTGGATCGATATTCCCCAACTTCGAACTTATTTTTAGGTAGGAAGAATTTGTACAATGAAAGGGCGTTCAAAGTCATATATTTTACTTCTGAAAGTACCAAAAGGACAGTTGTATACCAATGGAAAAAAAACTCTTATTGTTTGTATGGAAAAATGTCCGTCACTATAAGGAAAATCTGCTCTGAAACGGGTATTTTTACAAATATCACAATAACTTCAAAATAAATAGAAATTATCAACGTAAATTTCGTACTAATCGGGCAAACATCGGGTCTTCGATACTTTTGTGTGACAGCTATATAAAAAACATATTTGACACACGTTATTAAGGACTTAATAAGGTAACCTGTCAAAATTTCCAAACTCATCAAAATTTAGGCGATTGTGAAAATACTAGAATATGGTTTTGAATTTTTTGAAGCCTCCCTAAAAATACTAAACTTAGGTGGAGGTTCAAATATGCTTTGTCATAACAAAAAATATGGAATCATTTTTTTCCACATTAATAACCTGTAATGGGAAATTGCAGCGGCTAAAAATTTCAAAAATGTGGTGCGATGTATTGGATTTTCAAAACCAAACACCCTAGGAATTTTAGCGATTTTGTGATTTTCATCGGTTTACTGGGAGTCAATAATGGTAGGCTACTAACAGCAAAGCTATTCAAAGATGAAGATAACATTTGTGATGAAGGTAATCGCAGCTAAGTTACTTCGATCACACATCGTATCAGCTTGAGTGGAAGAAATACTGCATCCTCGAAGAAATACATCGTTGTAATAAGTGGAAAGAAATAAACCTACTCAACAATATATACAAAATTCAAAGACAAGTAGAAAGCATTCGAAGCGATGAAAAACTGACTTCAGATCAAATATAAGTTATATGAACCAGGCCAACACCCTACGAATTTTAATAGAACACTTTACAAAATAGCGTACCGCCTGTATCTACTATTCATTAGCTTTAAGAAAGCTTTCGACACCAACAAAAGCGAAGTTCTACACGGGAAGTTCTACTTCTATTTTAGAGCACTCATTAGAGAAGTATAGTATTGGGTTTCTGAATCTGGCTTACACTAACATTATCCTCAAAGGCGGTGGAAAAACATCGATGTTTACCATACAGGTACAAAAATTAATTACAATATTATTGGTACCAAATTTCATTACCTTTAAATATCATCTTGAATTTTTTTATTTAACCACCCAGTGCCCTTTTTAAATAAAATTAAATTGATGAGTACTTACAATTCTATATATCATCGGTACAGCATTGTACAGCTCTCTAGGTTACATCCGACCGTAGAAACGTATTGTCACATATGTTGATCTGCAAAGAGAATGTTGGATTTAACATTCGAATATGAGTTTTAAAAACAATTAACATATTACGATTTATTCTAATTAATGTATTATAATTAAAAACATTTTTAAATTTATTAATGTATTATAATTTAAAACCAGTGAGCGGAGCAGTATAGTCGGACGGGGCCGACCATACAATACCCTACTCAACTTCCATGAAAATCTAACTTTCTGTGGTACTATATCCTGAGACTGGGCAATATTTCGCGATATTTGCACACTTTTGACTGGCTAGAGGTCAGCAAATGTTACTAATAATCAGTTTAGCCCCTCTAATTACTTGTCCAGGTTCTCTTCGACGTGGGTTGCTTTCGGTCCACTTCATCCGAAAAATTATTATCTGATCATCACCTAACACTTTAGGCGTTGTCCTTGACCATAACTGGAACCTCATGGAACATCTCAAAGCGATCAGCGCTATATTTCCGCCCTCCAATGTGGTAATAGGTTACTAAATAATATATGAATACGTAAGCACCTGTAAATATTTAAGTGTAACTCCCGCATCCGAGTACCTACGACAATATAATTGGTATCAATTTAAGAGGACCCCCCCATTCTCGGGGTCATTTTTTTTATTTAATTCGAATCTACACTAATTTAAGAATGTCCAAACAAAATTTCAAGTGAAAATCTCAAGAACTCTTGAAAATATAGCCGATTTATTGTGTCAGTATCAAGTGACGGCTAAAGGGCTTCTCAAACTTTAAACGCGTTTTTCTCTTTTGCGAATGACGGGCACGATACCTCAAAAACTAATAACCCAATCAATTCCAAATTTTTACACGTTCCTCTGTGAGTGTATAGCTATCGTATGAACTAGGATAAAGCCAATCGGTGAAGATCTTCCATATTTTTTAACTTGGGTTTTGGTCAAAAATCGGCGATTTTCCAAAAATATTTTTTCAAAGGTCCGCCATTTTGTTAATTTTAGAGCGAAGTCAATAATCCTAGTTCATACGAGAGCCAGACATGTACTCTTTCTAACACCGTTGGAATTTTCGGATTCCGATGTTCCAGTGAGGAGTTATCATGCCCGCCATCAAAAATAAGGACTTTTCTTTAATTACAAAAAACAACAACAAAACAATAACAAACATTTTTTGTAAATTATTTTTCTTCTCTTTTAAATCTTCAAATATATATGTGCAAAGTTACAAACCTTAACAAGCATTGGTATTGATTTACCAGCCCATTGAAAATCTTGAATATACTATCAACTTCTCTGTTCTATGTCCATCAGTGGTAAATATATACGCTATATAAAACATGTATGTTTATTCTTTGGCCCGATCCCCTCCTCCATGATTATAATGAACAGACGGACGGACGGATGGACACACATGTCTAGATCGACTCAGCTAGTCGAGATATGAAGACCGGTATACTTAAAGGTGGGTCTAGGACCAATATTTTGCGGCGTTACAAACTTTTGGGGCTGCACAAAGCTATAATACCCTGACAACATAGTTGTGTAGGGTATACAAATTCTGCACTAGATACCAATATTGTAATTAATATTTTACTTAATTTTGAAGATATTAAAAAAATCAAAATATAAATTTAATATTGGTATACCAACATTATCAGGATATCAGTTATTAATATATACACATTTTTATAAATCAATATAATACAGATTTACAACCATTTCTTAATCATACTTTCAGGACATAAACCTCTAAACCATCAAGACAATAATATCCATCATCCTCATCTTCATCAGTCCTTACCAACAACAACAATATTAAGAATCAGTAATTGTAATATCGATAGAACAATAGTAAGAACAAGCAATAAATTAACTAATGAACTCTCTTATCAAAACTTCCATTCAATCGACACTTCACTTCAACTAAAACCCATATCTCTCTTTCCAAAGGTAAATGAATACACTCAACCAATCTATTTTCTAATACAAACGTACGCACTCACACATACACACACACACACCATCACACTTACTTTCATATAAAACAAGCTTCTTTAGATTACTAAGGATATTAACACTGATGAATAGTGTGTACATTGAAAGGTTCTTGGTTGGTGTTTGTTGTTTTTGTAGCTGTAGTTGTTGTTGTTAATACTACAAAACCATTATTGGAAAATTGACTACCCACACCTTTAGCCAGGCAGTCAGCCAGCCAGCCATCAAAGAAAAATCCATTTCATTGGGTTGGTTGTAAACACCTGTCACAAGTGTCATTCGATTTAACAACTTTTGATTGTGAGAGGAGTCGGATTTTTTGTTGGAACGAAGGAAGGAAGTTGAAAAATATGTGTATTGGTAGGAAGGGTGGTTGGATGTTTGTTATTAGATGAATTAGTGGTTGTTATTATATCAAATCAATAAAAATCTTAATGGATATTTACAATATATATTTTAGGATGTGGTCACAAAGGAGATATAATAAAGTAGCTCTATAGAGAATAACTTTTAATCCATAATGAAAATAGATCAAATACACGGTTATGGATGACCCTCAAACAATAGAAAGTATACAAAGTATTTTTCACGCCTTGGATAGTCCTTGATAAATATTCTTCAAAAAAATCCTAGACTCTTATAAGCTTTGAAAAATTTTCTATAAGAAATCCACGCCTCGTATAGGCCGCCTTGAAAAATATTCTATAAGAAATCCACGCCCCTTATAGGCCTCCAACAAGTACTCTTTGTAGGTTTCGATTAAATACGAGTTCACCCATAAGAACTATAAAATGTGGGTTGAGGCGTCGGGTTGGTTGCCCACTCTCGGAAAACCCAACTTACTATGAAAAAGAAAAGAAAAAGAAAACCAAACCCCCTCAATGTTGACGACCTCCGCAAACGTATAAAGCACCACGATCTGCGATTCTGCGAACAGGCGCAGTGCTCGCTTTGGCGGATGCACTCAAGAAGTACAAAGCCGATATTATTGCATTACAAGAAATGCGATGGAAAGGGACTGGCGTAAGTAGATCAGATGATTACGCCCTGTATTATAGCTGCCACGAAACGAGACGTGAATTTAGCTGCGGATTTATGGCTAACAGGAGAATGAAAGATCTCGTCTCCAGATTCCAGTAAATGATCGAATTGCTATTATCCGTATAAAAGCGAAGTTCTTCTACATCAGTCTCATTTGAGGCCATGCCCCGACCGAAGTAAATATGAACAAACCAAAGACATATTTTACGAGCGCCTAGAAATAGCATATGACCGTTGCCCTGGCCATGACATTAAAATTCTGCTAGTAGAATTTAATGCAAAAATCGGAAGGGAAATATCTTTGGCCCCAGCGTCGGAAAATTCAGCCTCCATGAAGAAACATCAGACAACGGCATGAGGTTGATTGACTTCGATGCAGCAAAAAAAAAATGGTAGTTTGTTGCACCAGATTCAAGCATCTCGATATACACAAGGCCACTTGGATTTCTCCCGATCGAACAACATGAAATCAAATCGATCATGTTGTGATAGACGTAAGGCATTTATCCAGTGTTTTAGACGTCCGATCGATTCGGGGAGCGAATATCGGTTCGGAACATTACCTTGTGGCAGCCAAGGTGCGCACCTGTCTTAATGTAGCAGCAAAGGTGCGATCTAAAGTAACACGGAAATTTGACGTCGAAAAGCTGCAAACACAACAGGTAGCAGAGGTCTACTCCGCTCAACTTACCCGAAACAAAGCACCCCTTGTCCCGATAATAATATAGAAGCACAATGGCAGAGAATTGCCCACTCACTGTAGCAAAAGTAACACTTGGATACCAAAGACCACCATCAAGAAATCCGTAGTACGATCAGGAGTGTCGTAATGCTACTGATATGAAAAACGCAGCGTATAGGGCAACCATGCGGACAGTAGCAACACGTAGTGCGATGGAGAATTATAGGGAGAAAAGGAGAGAGGAGAAACGTATTTTCAAAAAAAAGAATAAAGAACAAGAAAAATGTAAGCGTGAGCAAATCGAGATGTACAGGAGTCAGAATGAAGTCCGGAAATCCTACCAACGGGTAAAACACCAAACCGAAGGCTTTGGTGCAGGCACATCCTCCTGTAGAGATAATGAGGGAAACCTGGTGACAGATACAGACAGCGTGTTGAGGATCTGGAAGAAGCATTTTGAAAAACTTCTGATATCAAACAGTAGCAGTGAAGTGGATACCCCAGAACCAATATGAGATTACTGTATAGAGTGTATACCACCTAGCCAAGATGGGGTCTGAATAACAACCAATCGGCTGAAGAATAATAAAGCAGCAGGTGTCGATGGGTTACAAGCCGAACTATTCAAGACTGGTGGTCAGATGCTGGTAAGGAGCATGAACCAGTTGATTAGTACAATTTGGCTAGAAGAATGTATGCCCAATGATTGGAACCTCAGCATCCTGTGTCCCGTGCACAAAAAAGAAGACAAGACGATATGTGCCAACTATAGAGGAATAATATAGCATATAAAGTATTATACAGTGTGCTGTGTGAACGACTGAAGCCAATGGTCAATGACATTATTGGACCATACCAATGTGGCTTCAGACCTGGCAAATCCGCCATTGACCAGATTTGTACTCTGCGCCAAATCCTGGAAAAAAAACCCACGAAAAAGACATCGACACATTCCACCTATTCGTCGACTATAAAGCCGCATTCGACAGCCCCATCCGTTCAGAGGTGTATAAAGCCATGTCTGCGTTAGGCATTCCTGCAAAATTAATTCGACTATGCAGTATAACTTTAACGGGCACAAAATCAGCAGTTAGAGTCGGAAAGGACCTCTCGGAGCCTTTTAATAATGAACGAGGATTCAGACAAGGTGACAGTTTGTCGTGTGATCTTTTTAACATCCTGCTGGAAAAGGTCATTCGAGAGGCAAAATTGAACAGAAATGACACTCTGTAGACTAATAAACACATGCTACTCGCCTAGGCCGATGACAACGACATAATGGGTCGAACATTGAGAGCGGTAACATCCATATTTGAACAAATTGAGAAGGAGTCCGCCAAAGTGGGTCTGGCAGTAAACGTCGAGAAGACCAAGTTGATGGTATCAACGCGCAAGACGTCCAGTAGACTCGGGCCAACTGTGGAACTTAAGAACTATAGCTTCGAGTTAGTCAAAGATTTTATTTACCTTTGTACCGCCATAAATAAAACGAATGACATCAGTTTTGAAATTCGGAGAAGGATAGTGATGGCCCACCGATGCTACCTACTATGGCCTGAGCAAAGAACTCAAACGCAAGGCCACCTCCCGCCAGACCAAACTCACACTCTACAAGACGCTGATACTACCCGTGCTGTTATATGGATCTGAAGCATGCATACTTACGCAAGCAGATGAGGCAGCTCTTGTAGTGTTTGAGAGAAAATTTCTCCGAAAGATGTATGGGCCATGCGTTGACGGTAAATATCGCTGTCGAATGAACAATGAGTTGTACGCAAAAGACCAACGAGCCTGGAAATCTTTTCCAAAAAAAAAAAAAATATTCTTATTCTTTAAAAAATTCACGCCTGCGTTGGTCCTTAAAAAATATTCTTATTCTTTAAAAAATTCACGCCTGCGTTGGTCCTTAAAAAATATTCTTATTCTTAAAAAAAATCCACGCGTGCGTTGGTCCGTAAAAAAATATTCTTATTCTTTAAAAAATCCACGCCTGCGTTGGTCCATAAAAAAATATTCTTATTCTTTAAACAATCCACGCCTGCGTTGGTCCTTAAAAAACTATTCTTATTCTTTAAAAAATCCACGCCTGCGTTGGTCCTTAAAAAAATATTCTTTAAAAAATCCACGCCTGCGTTGGTCCTTAAAAAAATATTCTTTAAAAAATCCGCGCCTGCGTTGGTCCTTGAAAAAATATTCTTTAAAAATCCTTGAAAAAATATTCTTTAAAAAATCCACGCCTGCGTTGGTCCTTGAAAAAAAAATCCTTGAAAAAATATTCTTTAAACCAGTGAGCGGAGCAGTATAGTCGGACGGGGCCGACCATACGATACCCTACACAACTACCACGAACTCTAACTTTCTGAGGATGTTTATTCATGATATTTGCCCCCTGTTGTCCGATTAGAGGTCAACAACACCTCTTTCTTACTTTTTTCGAATATTCAGTACAGTCCTTCTAATTACTTGTCCAGATTACCTTCACGTTGGGTTGTGTTGTGATTTTCGGATTATACTCTACTCGAAAACACACAAAAAATTATGTTTTCCGTCCATTTCATCCCAAAATTGTATCCTGATCATCACCGAAAATTATAGGCGTTGTTCTTGACTATAACTGGAACTTCATGAAAAATTTCAAAGCCATCAGCGCGATATTTCTCCCTCTAATGTGGTAATGGGTTACTAAATAATATCTGAATACGTAAGCACTTGTAAATATTTGACTGTAACTCCCACATCTGAGTAGATACATCACTATATTTGGTATCAATTTAAAGGCCAACCACTCCTCTTGGATAGGCTATCAACTCCTGGGGTCTACATCCTCCAGGAGTAAATATATATGCCATAGAATACAAATTTTGCCCTTTTTCACACAAAAGTCAGGGTCCATTTGACCCGCTAAATATTGACCGATCTTTATCAAAACATGCATGCTTATTCTCTGGCCCGATCCCCTTCTCCATGCAAAATTTCGCGGTGTTTGGGCCATAATTGCGGCCTCTGGAGCGACCAGAAAAACCGACAAAAATTTAGTATTTGGTCCATTTCATCCCCTAAATATTAACCGATCTTTTCCAAAAACAATAGGGGTCTTCATTGGCCAGAACCCATCCTACATGCAAAATTTCGTGAAGATTGGTCCATAACTGTGGCCTGTATCGTGTTTACAAATTATAATGGACAGACGGACGGACGGACGGACACACATGTCTAGATCGACTCAGCTAGTCGAGATATGACGATCGGTATACTTAAAGGTGGGTCTAGGACCAATATTTCGCGGCGTTACAAACATTTGGGGCTGCACAAAGCTATAATACCCTGACAACATAGTTGTGTAGGGTATAAAAATCCACGCTTGCGTTGGTTCTTGAAAAAATATTCTTTAAAAAATCCACGCCTGCGTTGGTTCTTGAAAAAATATTCTTTAAAAAATCCACGCCTGCGTTGGTTCTTGAAAAAATATTCTTTAAAAAATCCTTGAAAAAATATTCTTTAAAAAATCCACGCCTTCGTTGGACCTTGAAAAAATATTCTTTAAAAAATCCTTGAAAAAATATTCTTTAAAAAATCCTTGAAAAAATATTCTTTAAAAAATCCACGCCTGCGTTGGTCCTTGAAAAAATATTCTTTAAAAAATCCACGCCTGCGTTGGTTCTTGAAAAAATATTCTTTAAAAAATCCACGCCTGCGTTGGTTCTTGAAAAAATATTCTTTAAAAAATCCTTGAAAAAATATTCTTTAAAAAATCCACGCCTGCGTTGGTCCTTGAAAAAATATTCTTTAAAAAATCCTTGAAAAAATATTCTTTAAAAATGCACGCCTGCGTTGGTCCTTGAAAAAATATTCTTTAAAAAATCCACGCCTACGTTGGTCCTTGAAAAAATATTCTTTAAAAAATCCACGCCTACGTTGGTCCTTGAAAAAATATTCTTTAAAAAATCCACGCCTACGTTGGTCCTTGAAAAAATATTCTTTAAAAAATCCACGCCTACGTCGGTCCTTGAAAAAATATTCTTTAAAAAATCCACGCCTACGTTGGTCCTTGAAAAAATATTCTATAAAAAATCCACGCCTGTATTGGTCCTTGAAAAAATATTCTTTAAAAAATCCACGCCTGCGTTGGTCCTTAAAAAAATATTCTTTAAAAAATCCGCGCCTGCGTTGGTCCTTGAAAAAATATTCTTTAAAAATCCTTGAAAAAATATTCTTTAAAAAATCCACGCCTGCGTTGGTCCTTGAAAAAAAAATCCTTGAAAAAATATTCTTTAAAAAATCCACGCTTGCGTTGGTTCTTGAAAAAATATTCTTTAAAAAATCCACGCCTGCGTTGGTTCTTGAAAAAATATTCTTTAAAAAACCCACGCCTGCGTTGGTTCTTGAAAAAATATTCTTTAAAAAATCCTTGAAAAAATATTCTTTAAAAAATCCACGCCTTCGTTGGACCTTGAAAAAATATTCTTTAAAAAATCCTTGAAAAAATATTCTTTAAAAAATCCTTGAAAAAATATTCTTTAAAAAATCCACGCCTGCGTTGGTCCTTGAAAAAATATTCTTTAAAAAATCCACGCCTGCGTTGGTTCTTGAAAAAATATTCTTTAAAAAATCCACGCCTGCGTTGGTTCTTGAAAAAATATTCTTTAAAAAATCCTTGAAAAAATATTCTTTAAAAAATCCTTGAAAAAATATTCTTTAAAAAATCCACGCCTGCGTTGGTCCTTGAAAAAATATTCTTTAAAAAATCCTTGAAAAAATATTCTTTAAAAATGCACGCCTGCGTAGGTCCTTGAAAAAATATTCTTTAAAAAATCCACGCCTACGTTGGTCCTTGAAAAAATATTCTTTAAAAAATCCACGCCTACGTTGGTCCTTGAAAAAATATTCTTTAAAAAATCCACGCCTACGTTGGTCCTTGAAAAAATATTCTATAAAAAATCCACGCCGTGTATGAATGAAAAATTATTCTATAAAAAATCCACGCCGTGTATGAATGAAAAAATATTCTATAAAAAATCCACGCCGTGTATGAATGAAAAAATATTCTATAAAAAATCCACGCCTACGTCGGTCCTTGAAAAAATATTCTTTAAAAAATCCACGCCTGTGTTGGTCCTTGAAAAAATATTCTTTAAAAAATCCACGCCTACGTCGGTCCTTGAAAAAATATTCTTTAAAAAATCCACGCCTACGTTGGTCCTTGAAAAAATATTCTATAAAAAATCCACGCCTGTATTGGTCCTTGAAAAAATATTCTTTAAAAAATCCACGCCTACGTTGGTCCTTGAAAAAAAATTCTATAAAAAATCCACGCCTGTGTTGGTCCTTGAAAAAATATTCTTTAAAAAATCCACGTGTTGGTTCTTGAAAAAATATTCTATAAAAAATCCACGCCTGTGTTGGTTCTTGAAAAAATATTCTATAAAAAATCCACGCCTGTGTTGGTTAGTCCTTGAAAAAATATTCTATAAAAAATCCACGCCTGTGTTGGTTAGTCCTTGAAAAAATATTCTATAAAAAATCCACGCCTGTGTTGGTTAGTCCTTGAAAAAATATTCTATAAAAAATCCACGCCTGTGTTGGTTAGTCCTTGAAAAAATATTCTATAAAAAATCCACGCCTGTGTTGGTTCTTGAAAAAATATTCTATAAAAAACCCACGCCTGTGTTGGTTCTTGAAAAAATATTCTTTAAAAAATCCACGCTTGTGGGTCCTTGAAAAAATATTCTATAAAACATCCACGCCTGTGTTGGTCCTTGAAAAAATATTCTTTAAAAAATCCACGCCTGTGTTGGTCCTTGAAAAAATATTCTTTAAAAAATCCACGCCTGTGTTGGTCCTTGAAAAAATATTCTTCAAAAAATTCACGCCTGTTTTGGTCCTTGGAAAAAATTCTTTAAAAAATTCACGCCTGTTTTGGTCTTTGGAAAAAATACTTCATAAAATCCACGCCTTTTTTAGTCCTTGAAAAATATACTTTAAAAATCTATTCTTATTTTGGTCCTGAGGCCACATCCCGATCAATTCGCCTTCCTTCAAAAATTTATTTTCGCGTTTAATTGCATTATTAAACAATTACTTGGCATTGCAATTCTGAAGCATTACACTTCAGCACTTAACCTTTTGTACATGTGTGGGTGTGTGTGTGTGTTGGTGTATTTGTGTTAAAAATAAATTGATTGATTTAAAATTGTTTTCTGCAAAGCCAATTTATATCTTATAGTAGAGTAAATAATAAATATGTATGTATGCAAGCATGAATACAATCAAAAGAATTCAGAAATCATTCAAAAAGGGTGGGTCAAAGGAAATTGAACTGAAATCGCCCCGAACACACACACACGTGGTCAGTTGCTCTTTGTGAATGAATGAAATTGAAATTTGTTGTGCAGAAATTGAGCAGAAAATTTCCATAGAAGATTCATTCAAATTTGAGTGGATTTTTTTTTTGCAGACAATGAATTTTTGCAGCCACCCTTAGATGAGGATTAGTGAGAGACTGAGAGCGTGAGCTACACACACCGAAGTGAATGAATTTTTGCAAGGTACGCAGATTGCCTGCCCACCCATCCTTTGATGGAAAAATAAGGGCATGTTGAATGTTATAATGGTGACAGGATAAAGGCCAGGCTGTGCCTTGCTAGCAATGGTGGTGAGTCCTTTTTAGTGTATTGTGTGCGCACCCCTCTCTCATTGCTTGGCTGCTTTTCTGGTGTCTGTGTGTGTGTGTGCGAGTGAGTGCCACTGTTCTAAAGTGTGTTAGAGGAATTGTGGAAAACCATTTTTTTGTTATCGACTAAAAGAATTTTTAACCAACCACCTTAGATTCAGTTGTGTTTCAAACACAAACAGACAAACACGTCACCCAAAACGGTCCGTATTTTTCGAACCGCTCGAACGATCGAATAGAAAAAATTTCATATCATCGAGAGGTTAAATTGTCAAAGAAAAACAAAAATAGCGAAGTAGAAAAAAAAAACAACTATTTTATATATAGAAAAAAAATAAAATCACACACACACACACACCCATACATACGTACTCGAAATAAAAGTGCTCAATAGAATAGCAAAAGAAATCAACAACAGCAGCAAGGATATATTCGTTGTCCTGGCAGAGTTTTATATATTTTTTTATTTCTTGGTTTGCTTTGCTAATACGTGAATGCGTCCTCTTCGTCCTGCTCCTCCTCGAGTCTCTGTGTGTGTACATTTTTTTATTCAACGTTAAGCGAGTAGACAGTAAACGTTTGTTAACGACGGTTGCGGACACACAACAAAGGATATGAACGATTTAAATGTAAAACGTTGATGATCGTGAAAGGACGTACGTTTTTTTGCGGATGAATAAAATATATTTTGCTGTGACAATTTCCTAACAACAAATTACAAGCAAGGTTTCCCAACAAAGAAATTAATTTTTGGAAACAAGTGAAAATTAATTTTGGAAAAAAAAAGAAAATTTTTAAAATAAAAAAAAAAACAATGTTTAAATTGTGAAAGAAAATTAACAACAAAATATAAACAAGTGAAAAAACAATAACAAATTAAAAAGAAAATAATTTAAATCTCCTTTGAAAAAAGTTATAAACAAACAAACCATGTCTTCCTCGGAACACGACGTCGATATCAGCGTGGTCTCCAGTCCTGAACCCAGTCCCATGGGCTGTGGCCAGGAGGGCCGTGAATCACCGCTACGCTCCACATCGCCGGCCCGTTCACCCGGTGCCTCTACACCCAATTCCATGCACACCCCCACCTCGGCAGCCGGTACACCTACCTCTTCGCAACACAATTATCACCAGCCCCCCGTTCATCATCTGCATCAGAGTAGCCCCACCAGCAGCAGCACCACCACAATGGCCACTGCCGTACCACCAACAGTCCTACATCATCATTTGCAACATCATTTGAATTCTCTAAATGCCGGTCATCATCATCCAGTCTCCTTACATCATGCCTTGCATGCCAGTTTTGGCCATCTCACACATCCGGCACATCAACATTTATTACAACATCCTGCCGCAGTGACACCGACGGTTGTTTCGCATTTTGCCGCAGCGGCGGCTGCTTCTTCATCGGCCGCTAATAATAATAATGGTGTTGATCGTTTAAGTCCAACACCACCCTCACTGGCGGCCCATGGTGCTCCAAAATCCCCGGAATCCACAACAACAGAGGAATCACAAAATAACAATAACAACAACAATAATAGTAAAATGTTAAATAACAATAATACGGCAAATGGTGATAACAGTGTTGGTAGTGATCAACCGTCGGGTGGCGGAGCGGCTGCCGCCGCCGCAAATGGTAAAGTTACATCGGGTAATGGTTTTACCAGCTTCTCAATTTCATCGATTCTTAGCCGTAATGAACCGACGAAAAAGAACGGTTCAAATTTAATAACTCCCATACCTCAATTACCGCCGGCCACTGTCGGTGCCGGTGGACCACAGGATGCTGCCATGTTGTCAAGGTAAGTTGGGGGGGGAACATTATTAAAAAAATTTAAAAATAAATTCAGTTCAGTTAGATTGAAAGTAAATGAAGGTTAATGTAAGAATTTATGGATTAAAATAGATTTGACTTTTTTATAGAAGCCTCCATATTTATTTATAAAACAGATAAGTTTTTATTAATTGGTGAAAAAAATCTAATTGAATTTCTAATTCTACAGAAAATAATAATAAATAAATTTATTTAAAGACCTGTAAAAAATGATTGGGTTATTTTTGAATTTGAAAATTATCTTAAAAATATTTGAATTTATGGAATGTTTGGAACCTTATTACGATTCTTCTATAAATCGTCCATTGTTTTCTCATCTTTTGAAGTGATTAATAAACCTTAATCGAATTTTGAGCTCGGCTTCGATCATAGCCTAAAAATGGTGTGAAAATCTTGGCTCCATAACCGAATTTTAGAAACCTGCAAATAGACACGCTTTCGAAACTGAATTTTAACAACAATTTTATTGAAATAAAATTATTTTAAAATTAAAGCACAATTTGTGGGTAATTTAAATTCGGACGATGAGGTATTAGGGTGTCGAGGTTTGAAATAATTTTGAGAAATGAATTGATAAGTTATTTGTGATCCCGTGAACGCAGATTTTTCTGAATTTCCACACCTTTTGGTTATAATTCCTAATAGTTTTTAATCTTCATGTACAATTTCACAGTGAATAGTAAATCGTCCTGCAAAATTGTTCAATATACAATGTGTTCTCATCCCAAAAATAAATTATTTCAATCCGATTTCAATAATAATGACCCAAGCTTTAGTTCCCTTAATTGTAAGGCATATAACCTTTTTCAGAGGAATTTTTAACATGAAATTCACATTCACTTAGTGATTAGAAAATCCCCCTGAAAAAAATGTTCTGGGTTCACTTTTTGCAGGCCGATATAGCTCCTATATGATTTGTTCGCACGATTTTTCGGCCGATCTGATTGAGATATTATTTTTTCGCAATGTCAGGGGATAGGGAAATTTTCTTCGAAGTAAAATATCGTGAAATGTTTTTAAGCAGATTATCCTGCGTAAATTTTTACCAGAATATGTCATGTTGAAATTACATTTCAGAAATAAAATTGGCTCAGATCCGTTATAAGGTCTTTTCGATTTTATATTTTTCTGCAATTCAGAAATACTTTTCCTACACATTTGTTCAATTTCAAGTCTGTAGAGAATTCTATTCGTATATTGGATCTCAGAAAAAACGAATTCCTTAATTTTTCCCTACTGATTTTTTTGTGTTCAGAACCTAAACAGATCAACATTCAATGTAGCAGTATTTAGGCCTTGAGTGACTAAGTGTTCCAAGCTTCGTTTGATATTTCTAAATTAAAAAAAACTCAATTCTGAGTCAATTTAAATGATATTTCCGTTTTATCCGGACACATATTATGCAAAAATATTTATATGAGCGAATTTGAGTTTTGTTTTATTTCTGTCTCATTTGTTACAATTCATTTTCGGCACCTAGACATCTGACCACAGGACATAGATACATGATCCCTAAATGGATGCAAACCTCCATTTCAGATTTTTTCAAATCCACAATTTGGATCATTTTTTTCAAATTTAAAAGATCTGATTTTTGTTTGGGCTCCAACTTTTCGTTGTCATAAATGTGACAATCCCTCGCTATTTAAATCCAGATTATAGAATGGAGTCAAAATTGAATATCTCTAAACGAATGAATTAATTTGAGATCAATGCAATTTAATGGTTCCGAATATGTTTTTTAAATCCATAGTTTTTTCAGTTTAATTAAATCCGAATCTGAATTGAAAAAATTGCCTAGGGACAAATATTTCAAAAAAAAAAAGGAAAAATTCAAATTTTCGAAACTTTCAGTGTCTCTAGATTGTGGGCCACTGAATTCAAAAAATTGATTTGTGTCCTTTTTTCTTATCAGGATAATCGACAGGATCAATTTTTGGACTGTGGCCGTATGTTCACACTAGCACTGCTCGGGTACAGGTTTTTTAGATGATTTATTGATCGTATTATGAGTGTGACCATATGGTCAATATTATAAATATATATCCAATTTTAAATAAATGAATATCCTCTTAGCAGCCCCTCAAAGCTCAGAAATATATTATGGCGATTTTTTTAATATTATAAAAATTTATCAGTAGTGTTTGGCGGGTTATTTGGGATACCATTTGTATTTTGTTTTTGCAAAATAGTCAGGCTTAATCCCAGTTTGTTGTTTTTATAAAAAACAACTATTTATTAGTGGGGAATGTATGGCATTGTCCGCCGAGGGGTAAGGCAGGGAAGACTATAGTTTCGGATCTCGCCACTGATCCTCATCAGTTCCCTTAGTTTTTTGTTGGGATATTCTCCCCAGAAGCTATTAATAGCTTCTTTACAAAAAACCTTTCAAACCCAAATGTCTCTTGTGACAATTCGAAGTTCTTACGTTACCAGCGATACGACCCCAATGAGAAGTTCGTTTCGTTGGCGCCTGACTTCGTGGTCAACAAGGCATTTACAGACAACTACAATACATTTCCCACTGCTATGTGTCGTCACTTTGTGACGAATGCACATAACGTTGTTGTTGGCATTGCTAGTTAAAGCAATAAACCAAACAGTATGACCGTGCCTCGTCTACAACTTCAGTAGTGTTTGGCGGGTTATTTGGGATACCATTTGTATTTTGTTTTTGCAAAATAGTCAGGCTTAATCCCAGTTTGTTGTTTTTATAAAAAACAACTATTTATTAGTGGGGAATGTATGGCATTGTCCGCCGAGGGGTAAGGCAGGGAAGACTATAGTTTCGGATCTCGCCACTGATCCTCATCAGTTCCCTTAGTTTTTTGTTGGGATATTCTCCCCAGAAGCTATTAATAGCTTCTTTACAAAAAACCTTTCAAACCCAAATGTCTCTTGTGACAATTCGAAGTTCTTACGTTACCAGCGATACGACCCCAATGAGAAGTTCGTTTCGTTGGCGCCTGACTTCGTGGTCAACAAGGCATTTACAGACAACTACAATACATTTCCCACTGCTATGTGTCGTCACTTTGTGACGAATGCACATAACGTTGTTGTTGGCATTGCTAGTTAAAGCAATAAACCAAACAGTATGACCGTGCCTCGTCTACAACTTCAGTAGTGTTTGGCGGGTTATTTGGGATACCATTTGTATTTTGTTTTTGCAAAATGGCGGGTTATTTGTTTTTATAAAAAACAACTATTTATTAGTGAAGTTGTAGACGAGGCACGGTCATACTGTTTGGTTTATTGCTTTAACTAGCAATGCCAACAACAACGTTATGTGCATTCGTCACAAAGTGACGACACATAGCAGTGGGAAATGTATTGTAGTTGTCTGTAAATGCCTTGTTGACCACGAAGTCAGGCGCCAACGAAACGAACTTCTCATTGGGGTCGTATCGCTGGTAACGTAAGAACTTCGAATTGTCACAAGAGACATTTGGGTTTGAAAGGTTTTTTGTAAAGAAGCTATTAATAGCTTCTGGGGAGAATATCCCAACAAAAAACTAAGGGAACTGATGAGGATCAGTGGCGAGATCCGAAACTATAGTCTTCCCTGCCTTACCCCTCGGCGGACAATGCCATACATTCCCCACTAATAAATAGTTGTTTTTTATAAAAACAACAAACTGGGATTAAGCCTGACTATTTTGCAAAAACAAAATACAAATGGTATCCCAAATAACCCGCCAAACACTACTGAAGTTGTAGACGAGGCACGGTCATACTGTTTGGTTTATTGCTTTAACTAGCAATGCCAACAACAACGTTATGTGCATTCGTCACAAAGTGACGACACATAGCAGTGGGAAATGTATTGTAGTTGTCTGTAAATGCCTTGTTGACCACGAAGTCAGGCGCCAACGAAACGAACTTCTCATTGGGGTCGTATCGCTGGTAACGTAAGAACTTCGAATTGTCACAAGAGACATTTGGGTTTGAAAGGTTTTTTGTAAAGAAGCTATTAATAGCTTCTGGGGAGAATATCCCAACAAAAAACTAAGGGAACTGATGAGGATCAGTGGCGAGATCCGAAACTATAGTCTTCCCTGCCTTACCCCTCGGCGGACAATGCCATACATTCCCCACTAATAAATAGTTGTTTTTTATAAAAACAACAAACTGGGATTAAGCCTGACTATTTTGCAAAAACAAAATACAAATGGTATCCCAAATAACCCGCCAAACACTACTGAAGTTGTAGACGAGGCACGGTCATACTGTTTGGTTTATTGCTTTAACTAGCAATGCCAACAACAACGTTATGTGCATTCGTCACAAAGTGACGACACATAGCAGTGGGAAATGTATTGTAGTTGTCTGTAAATGCCTTGTTGACCACGAAGTCAGGCGCCAACGAAACGAACTTCTCATTGGGGTCGTATCGCTGGTAACGTAAGAACTTCGAATTGTCACAAGAGACATTTGGGTTTGAAAGGTTTTTTGTAAAGAAGCTATTAATAGCTTCTGGGGAGAATATCCCAACAAAAAACTAAGGGAACTGATGAGGATCAGTGGCGAGATCCGAAACTATAGTCTTCCCTGCCTTACCCCTCGGCGGACAATGCCATACATTCCCCACTAATAAATAGTTGTTTTTTATAAAAACAACAAACTGGGATTAAGCCTGACTATTTTGCAAAAACATAAAAATTTATCTTTTTTATTAATTTTTTTTTTTTGAAAATGTCAACCCTTTAGATTTTATTCTTTATAAAGACTGACTCTAAACATATGTCCTTTTTGTGGGTGTTTTTCCCCCATTCCCAGATTTTCAATTCAAATGCAACAATCTATTCCCAGTAACAAGATCTCTGTCCAAGATAAATCTTGGAATTATTGCAACAAATCACTAACAAATTCTATTCCCATTAAATCTCTCAGTTAATGATGCATCAATTCCCCAAGCACACGTTCCACGTTCTATGCAAACCCAGAGATTTCTTATCAGGCAAACGTTTGGGCTATTATATTAATTACATAATTTTTCCACTGAACGAACGAAAGAAAATTGACCATTTGTTGTCCGAAAATCAGTTATCTAATAACGAGACGAGTCCATCACAGTGAATCCTTAAAAGCCATCACATTTCAAATACTAACCCCTAAAAAAAATATGTTCAGGCAAACCCATTCTATAGACATAGACGACGTAATAAAATTTTATGAAAAAAAATGAAATTTGAGAACTTTTTTTATGTAACTGGAAAAATAGTAGATGAAGAATAGGAAGACGAGAAAAAATATGTACAAAATTTTGCAGTTGTTGTTTGTGGAATATTTGTCAAACTGCAGACATTTTGGTAAAAGAGATTTAAAAACTAAAGCCAGTAATAAAAACGCAAGCGGACAACAAAAACAAACCTTCATTCAAGCAGTGGCTAAAACTTGGTAGGGTAACTCTCCGTTCAGAATTTTATTTTTCACCCTGCAAATAGGAGTTAAGGACTTAAGGACTAAACAGACAGACATTTAGCAGAGATTTGTTGTTTTCATTGTTTTGTTTGTGGTGGTGATTGCCGTCCCGTGTAGATAGTCGAACCATAAAAGAGGGAGTGTGAATGAGCTGGATTTTTTTCTGTTGTTATAAATTTGTTCATTTCTATTAATCAAGAGATAAAAGTTCATAATGACAACAACAACAACAACAGTAATAATGAATTAAAAGCATTTAATTACAATCTAATTTCGCGCCACACATCAACACATTTTCATGCCGGATGCAAAATGCATGGCAGCTTCGGAATTATCCCATTTGCTGATGATGGCAAACGTTTGCCTTTTCTGTTATCCTTGTTCGGCGATTTGTGAATTTTTTGCTGCCATGTGAATGAAATCCCTGTTACATTTGAAAACGGTTGCATGTTACATGATGACATGCCAGCAACAACAACAGTAGCAATGTTGTGGAAAAGGGAATAAGAGGAAATATATATAAATTGTTATAATCTTATCTATCAAAAGGGATTAAATGCATACAAATATGGTTGTGATTTTACATATAGAGTGATATATATATATATATATATATATATGTGTGCACATATGTATGCGCATATGAATACCATGAAGCTGTTCGTTCGTTAAGTAGAATTTAAACACATTATTGGGTGTTTGCAGAAAAATATATATTTTTTATGAAAAATTTTAGAATGGGTAGTGCTAGGATTGCACGTCAACAAATAATCTTAAATCTTAAAATCCGAAGCTATTTGATTGTATCCCTCGCGTTATAATGTCTTTATTAATTGCAAAATTTGATTGAAAATAATTAACATAATATAAATAATATTACGTGGCCTCCCGAACAAATTCGGTCATTTGTTTATATTATTATAAGGCAAATTGATTTATACCACTTGAAGAGTCTTCAAAATTATATAAAAATTATATCTTCCAAATTTCGTTGATTTTAAGGAGGGTCGGAGCCTTCCAAAATTTTTTTGTTATGAAATTTTAGATCTAAGGTCAAGGGTTAATTCTTTAATTTTGGTCCAAGGTCTTATGAAGTTATATCGGGGCACTTCTTCCAAGGAATAAAATAAAGGATAACCTATTTATAATTTAGCACTTGAAGATATTCAAAGGATTTGTAATAAAAACAAATAATTACTCAATAAAAGACCATTCAATTGAGAGGGTAGCTAGAGAAGAACAAATCAAACAGCTTGCCAGGATAAGATATTAAATTACCAATAAATCGAATTTTATTAACAGCTGTTACAGGCAATATGTTAAATATTTTGCGAGCAAAAAAAGAACAAGCGGTCATTTGAATACCAATCTAGAGCAATTGAAGTGGGTGTTTTTTGTTGCAATTGATTTTATTGACAAGAAAAAAAAACCCACCCACCTCCAAACAATTACCTTAAACGTATTTCCAATTTTAGAGGTCATATTAAGTAGTTCAGTTATTTATTTAGTTAACCTCCCCTTATAAACAGTTCAAATTAAAACATATTGCTTCTTTTAATCAAAGATCAAATTACCTTGCATACAAAAGCCATTTCATTTTAAGGGCATTTGTATATATAAAAAAACCAAATAAAACTGGCTTAAATAGCTACACCCTATATCCGTTTTTTCTGTTAATTCATTGTTAACCTTGTATATTCCTTTAATAATGATCATTTTCATTGTATTAGCTTTAACTCATCAGAGATAACTAAGCCAACCAGGCAGCCAGCCAGTCAGTCAGCGCGCAACTTATTGTGTTGACTGTTGTTGAAACCCCTGTGGTGGGTAGATAAGGATCTGGCAAGTGCTAAAGTGATGTACACTCCACTTCAGTCATTCATAGTCAGCATTGTCGTGAGCACACACGCAGGCGCTCAGCCCGACACAAAAGAAGCCATCAAGATAAAAACACAGCAGATCCTCCCGCGTTTGGCTCGTGCCTATGTAATAAAATATATTAAGGCTTCCCTTTCTCTCTCCTCTTAACACAAAAAAGGACATTTCATTTCTTTTGTGTTGTTTGACTTAAATTGGCGCTTTAGTTGACGTGTGCTTAACCCTCTGATATATTTATCATTTTGAAATATCTACCGAAAATAAATAACTTCTTTTTTTGGAAAAAAAACACCACCTTCAAATTTAAAAAGAAGTGTAATGACTTTGAAATTCCAAAGGGAGGTTTGAATGAATATTAATGATTAATTTAATCGTACCAACAAAGTCGTTGAGTAATCGTTTAATTATTTGAACCAACTTTCCTTTTTTATTATTAAAGTCATATTCAAATGCCAATGTAAATACACACACACGCCCTTTCTCCGTTTTGAAACAAAAAATGATTAATGTTTGAATAATATTTTTCATTTTGGGTTTGGTTATAAAAATATTTTCATAAAAATATTTGTTATTTTGAGAATTTTTCTGCTTAATTACGAATTATGATAATGTAGACAAATGAAATTAAATGTTTAGATCGACAGACGGGAGAAATGCTTTAAATACAATTGTGACAGTTTGGGCATCAAAGGTAAACAAAATACGTTACATCTTTTTTAAGGAACCTATGGAGAAAAATTAACTTCAATACCACCTGGACACAAGTTTATTACTTGGTCATACAAATTGGCTTTCGTTAATGGGTTTACAAAAATTATTTTCCTATTTTAATTCATTTATATGAATATATCTAATCAAGGTCCAAAGATATACCAAACGAATCGATGTACATTACTTCAAACGTATTTGTAATTTATTGAAAATAAATAAAAGTAAATGTATTAAAATTAATTAGATTTGAAATGAAGAATATGTGATCTATCTTATGCATTATTTTTATTTTCATATATCTAACCAATTACCAGAGATTATATAAAATGTTGAAATATCCGATTTCTAAAACTCATAATATTTTTTGAGTAATCAATTTAAATTCACCATGGAGGTTGAAATACTGAAAATAAATTCTTTAAAATCGAATTACTTTAAAAGTAAACAATCAAATTTTCATAATTTGTGGCATTTATTTCCAAATATCTAAACAAGTTCCAGAGATATCGGATAAAATGTACTAGTACTGAAGTTTCTGTAATTTATATATATCTTGGGTAACTTTATTTCGAAGCCATAACTTCTGATATATTGACAATATATTTATGAAATAAATTTAATTTCAAAGAGAAATACACTATCTTCAACATGTTCGTAAGTTAAAACAAGGTATCTGATCTAGTTCCAGAGTTATCCGCAAATAATATAAAATATCAAGAAATTTCAATTTTGGGAAATTCTTGCGTATTTTGTTTTTAGAGGTCATAGCTTTTGATATAATAAGTCTATTTACCTGAAATAAAATACGATTACAAAAGGAATATCAGTTATTTAAAAATAATTCAAAATACTTTAATATACCTTATCAGATTCCAAAATATCGGAAAAAATTACACATTACTCCATTCTCCTACCTTCAAAACATTTTTGCGTAACCACATTTATGAGGCCATAACTTCAGTAATACTTCATCCATATTATTGAAATTAATTTCATATGAAATATTAATAAGTGCGCTTCATAGTTGTCACATATTATGTTCATGTATCTTTTCAAATTTCTGAGTTATCACCAAAAATTAAAAAAAAATATTTATTAAATTTCTAATATTTCAAATTTCTTGCGTGTTCATGTTTCGGGTGCTCTAACTTTTAAAATAATTGGTCTATATGTATGAAGTAGCTTAATAAAATTTTCCAGCTATCGCAAAAATTTGACGAATCGTAAGATATCGGAAAAAAATTACAAGTAACTCATTTTTGAAAATGTCGATATTTCTTGCGTAACCTTACTTCTGAGGTCATAACATCGAGTATAATAATGATATTTGAATGAATTAAATTTAGTTGAATAGAGGTAAATATGTTCTTCAAAAGTCTCATAAGTTAAATTGATGTAGCTGTTCAAATTCAAGAGTTATAGCCAAAATATATCATGTACCACAAATTTCCTATAGATGGCATTTCTTGGGTAGTCGTTTTGTGGAGACCATAACATTTCAAATAATGAAAATATATTCATCAAATAAGTTGATTTTAAAAGAGAAATATCTGCTCTGTAAAACGTATCCCATTTCTTATAAAACGACTGACCAAATTCCCGAGTTACGGGAAAAAGTTTACATGTGACGAAAATTTCAATATTTTAATATTTTTTTGCGTAACCGTATTTCAGAGGTCGTAACTTCTAACATAACATAGATAATTAAATGAAATAAATTGAAATGAATAGAGGAATATATGTTCTTCAAAAGTATCGTGAGTTAAATTGATGTAACTGTTCAAGTTCATGAGTTATAGCCAAAACATGTCATATACCAAAAATTTCCAATAGATGGCATTTCTCCTGTAGTCGTTTTGTGGTAGCCATAACATTTGAAATAATAGGGGTATTTTCATAAAATAACTTTTTTTTGCAAGAGGAAAGTAGGTTCTGTAGAATATATTTCATATTTTATAAAACATCTAATCAAATTCCCGAGATATCGGAAAAAATGTACAGGTAACTCAATTTTGAAAATTGTAAGATTTTTTGCGTAACCTTATTTCGGAGGTCATAACTTCTAATGTAATAGGGATATTTAAATGAAATAAATTTTGCTTGAATAAATATAGATATGTTCTCCAAAAATATAAGTTAAATTGAGGTCGCTGTTCAAGTTCAAGAGTTATAGCCAAAATATGTCACATACCTCAAATTTCCAATAGATGGCACTTCTTGCGTAGCATTTTTTGGAGTCATTAACTTCTAAAATAATAGGTATATATTGATAAAACAACCTAATTTCGGAAGAGTATTATCAGTTCTTTAATACATGCTCAAGTTTTTTGAAAACATCTCATCGAATTACCGAGATATCGGAAAAAATTGCAAGTATCTCAATTTGGAAATTATTAATATTTTTTGTGTAATCGTATTTCAGAGTTCATAACTTTTAATATAATAGAGATATCTAAATAAAATAAATTTATTCTATAAGATCATAATATGTTCTTTAAAAATCTCATGAGTTAAATTGAGGTGGCTGTTTAAATTTAAGAGTTATTGCCAAAAGATGTCGCATACTAGAAATTTCCATTACTTTGAGTTTTTTTTGAGTGGTTGTTTTTGAAGGCTACAACTTTGAAAATAATAGGTCTATATTAAGCAAATAAATTGATTTTGGATGAGGAAGATCAAATATTTAAAAAAATATATGTATTGTAATATAGAGTATTTAAACGAATTCCAGAGATATCGGAAAAAAGTTGAAGGTGTTGCATTTACCCAGTGTTTAAATTTCATTCCGTAAACATTTTTAAGGCAATTTTGTTTTGAATAATAGGCATATATAGTAATATAATAACATAGAAGTGAATGAGGAATGACTCTAGTTTAGAATATTAACGCAACAATTTGTAATAACTTGAAAATTTTATGAGGAAATCTGTAAAAAACGTATCCAATTTTTTAAGTTTGATACATTTCCTTTTTTACAAAATTCCCCTAATCAGCATATTCTTCATCTCGTGAATTTATCACTGTGGTTTTAGGCATTAAATTAACATTACTTTCTACAAATTGTTTTAATTATCACATTCCGTGGAAAATATAACCTTTCGAGACCCTTGTCTCCATTCTGTCATTTAGTCACCCACCCAAATCATTTACCTAATTGTCAGCACTTATTTCATTTGCAAGTTGTAATAAATATTTTAACACCATGCCTAAGGCTATGGAAAAATAGAAACAAAAACAACAACAGAAATCCTAAACCCTAGTGAAGTCTTCTTCTGACGCCATCTATAACTTTAGCGAAAAACTCACCTAAACGTTTCACTTCATTTGTTGTCAGCTAGCCATTCAAAGTGTCATTTTGTGGCGGCGGAAATGTGGTTGCTGTAATTTTATTTCCTTTTTGCAGGAGGTTTCATCATGGAGTAGGAAAGAAAAAGTAATATGGGTGGGGGGAAGGATGTTGCTGTAAAGGTATCCAATGGCGTCTGTTGGGGACATTATTTTGCGTTGTTGTTGGTTTTTTGCTATTTCTTGTTTTACATAAAAATGTTAAAGGACCTGCCTGCTTTTTTGTTTCCTTCTTTCAAATTAACCAGAATGGGAGTTATAGAAGGAAAGAAATGTTTGTGGAAGAATATTAAGTGATGAGTCAAAATCAGTGTCTTTTAACTTTTTTTGCTCCTTGTCTTTTTTTGTTTTCCTTCAAAAGTCCTTTCCTCAGGCATTTGTTTGTCCTCCTATCCCGTCATGTTTTTTGAGGTTTTTGTTTTGGACAGAAAAACATGTTGTCATCATCGTCATCAAGTATTGTAATTTGTTGTTTTGATGTCAGAAAGAAAAAATTAAGGTACGTTTTTGTTTTGTCCTAAATGCCTATGCCTAGCCTTAGGTCTTGTTTCCTGATTTATGATGAAGGATAATCTCTGGAATAATTGTAGCTAATTTTGGGTAATGAATTTAATTCATATAAATGTTGGTTTTATTTTGGGGCAAACATTAAATGGATTATGACAGTTAATCAAATTAGAAGAGAAAAAATCAACAACAAATAAATTTTATAAGCAGATTAAAATTTGATAACAGATTTATTTAGGGATTACAATTAGAGATTATCAATGAAGGTAAGAAGACTCCTGAGTAGGGATTACATTAAGAGATTAACATATGCTGATTTAAATGTGAATGTAGATTCCTACCCTCATTGAAAATTCTATAAATTTGATAAACAAATGTTAAAATTTTATAATCAACCCCTATTGCGATCATACAAGTTCGGCATAGGAATCGAATAATTTTTGTAAAATAAAAGAAAAAATGTCAAAACAAAGATTTGCCGATCCCGGTTCTTGGGCATTGGTCCATGTCCGGTTTTCTGTATTTGGAAGGTTTAACTGCATTTTCCCACCGTAGTGGCTCCAATCCCGATCCCGGTTCTTGGACATTGGTCCATGTCCTGTTTTCTGTATGTTAAAGGTTTTAGCTGCATTTTCCCTCCGTAGTGGATCCAATTTGACATTCCTGATTCATAGAGGGATAGAATTTGTCTTTGCATATAGCACCCTGTTTTGACATACGCCCTTAAAAAGGTATTACCCCAAACATCATTCATTTTCCAGGTGTTATGACATCTCGGGTGTTTCAGTGGATTTTTTTCCTCGGTTGCCAACTTTTGAGTTTTTACGGCAATATTTCTTTCCATCCTGCTAATTACCTTTTCATTTTAAAATATTACAATGAAACACAGAAGAGAATGAAAAATCAATAGGCTCAAGGCATTTGTTGAAGTGCTCTTACGCATCAACTCACTCACAGCCACAGCCGACATCTATGGGGGTCGCTTCACACTAGCAGTCAAGCTGGCCAAACACTTGAGAAAACCACAAAGTAGCAAAATATTGAAATACCGATATCAAACAATTTACCATGGTTTGGTTATTACTTGTAAGTACTACCATCATTTTACAAAATCATATTTAAATCACTCGCACACACACACACTGTGACTCACACATACACACTCTTCGAGGGTATCCACTCAACCATATGATTCCCAATGGTGGATGGCCAGTATAAATTTGCCCCGAAACATTTGCTGGGGGGTTTGGGTTAATAACCCCTAAACAATTTGCATGCCGGGTACTTTGTGTGTGAGTGAGTGTGCTGGTGTGCGTGCATGCGGTAAAATGTTACGCCGCAATGCGTTTTACTTGTAAGATTCATCATAATTCGCAGGCATTTCAATTCATTTGCTTTCTAGTTTAAGCGGGGATTTTCATTTGGGTAGCAGAAAAGTACTTCTCGAACTCTCATTGTAGAGGTCCACATTTTTCAATGAATACCCTGCCGGCTAGCTAGCTAGGTATGTATGTGATGCGGTTGATTGATTGCTTACGCAGTCTCATGTTGAGCATTTGTGTTGAGTTATGCGTGCGTGCCACAAAGAAGCGTTCTGCAACAACAACAAAAAAAATCTGCAAAGATTAGTGCACACATTTTTCGAGTTGTTGATTCCCTTATTGTTTGAAGTGTAACCAGAATGCCACTTACATCATACACAAATAACAAAATATGCCATCAAAAGTCTTTGATGAGATTTTTTTTTGTTGTTGTTGTTGTTTTTTCTTCATTTACAAATATAGTTGTAATACTCGGTATTATAACAACAAGCTGTAAAGGTTAGAGAGTACAACACTTCAGAATAGATCCTACGGACTTTTGTTTGGGTATTCGTGGTGGTGGTGATAGATAGGTGGTGTTCATTTAGGTTGTTTTGGGTTTGCTTTGTTGTTGTTCGAAAATTACAAATATTTTGAGAGGATTTATTTTACTAATCTCTGTTAAAATAATTATATTTATTAGGGACTTATTGTGGTCGGGGGGAGAGATGGGATTAAAATACAAATTTTGTTTTGATAACAAAATTTCGAGAGTGTGTAATATTTTTCTCTCAGTGAGTAACGAATATTGTTTGAATAGTCCTTGAAAAAATTATTTCTAAAAAATCCACGCCTCTTATAGGCCTTGAAAAAATATTCTTTAAAAAATCCACGCCTCTTATAGGCCTTGAAAAAATATTCTTTAAAAAATCCACGCCTCTTATAGGCCTTGAAAAAATATTCTTTAAAAAATCCACGCCTCTTATAGGCCTTGAAAAATCCACACCTCTTATAGGCCTTGAAAAATTATTTCTAAAAAATCCACGCCTCTTATAGGCCTTGAAAAAATTATTTCTAAAAAATCCACGCCTCTTATAGGCCGTGAAAAATATTCTTTACAAAATCCACGCCTCTTATAGGCCGTGAAAAATATTCTTTACAAAATCCACGCCTCTTATAGGCCTTGAAAAAATATTCCTTACACAATCCACTCCTTGCATAGTCCTTGAAAAAAATATTTTTAAAAATTCACGCCTCTATAAGGACATGAATTTTTATACCCTTTACCACACTGTGGTGTTCGTGCATATGTTTGTAACAGGTAAAAGGAAACGAGATAGACACATGGTTCCTTCTGAGAATATGCATAAAATCATTTTCTGAGTCGATTTATGCATGTCCGTCCGTTCCATGTTAAAGTGTAAACAAAGTGCAGGTCGCATTTATGATCCGATTTGGATGAAATTTGGCACAAGTCACTTATTTGGCCCAAGGACGAACCCTATTGAAATTTAAGAAAATCGGGTCTGATTTAGATATAGCTCCCACATATATTTTCGTCCGATGTAAGGTAAATGGGGCACCAAAGTCCCTACATAACTTTCGATTTGAACGAAATTTAGCATAGGGTACTGAATTAAGGCTAGAATGATGTGTGTCAAGTTTCGAGAAAATCGGTTCAGATTTATATATAGCTCCCATATATTTTTTCGTCCGATTTAAGGTAAATGGGGCACCAAAGTCCCTATATATATAATTCGATTTGCGCGAAATTTTGCATAGTGTACTGAATTGAGGCTGGAATGATGTGTGTCAAATTTGGAGAAAATCGGGTGAGATTTAGATATATCACCCACATATATTTTCGTCCGATTTAAGGTAAATGGGGCACCAAAATCTCGATTTGCAAAAAATTTTGCACAGCGTATTGAATTAGGTCTAGAATGATGTTTGTCAAGTTTCGAGAAAATCGGGTCAGATTTATATATAGCTCCCATATATATTTTCGTCCGTCATATAGTCGGCCTAGTCCGACTTTACTACTTTCCTTGCAGATTTATTTTTGAAGAGTATATCAAAGTTATTTTTCAGTTGGATTGACTTTTAAAAATTATCAAGTTTATAAAAACGTATTATAAAATAGTACTTATTTATGAGAAGCTTGGTTTCGAAAAAAAGAGACGGGTATAGAATTTTTTTTAAAAATAAACATCAAGATCAATTAGAAGCACGAATTATTGTTTTCCAAGGAAAAAACGGAGTATTAGACTTGTTAAATTTATGTTCCTAATTTTTTCTTCATTATTTCTGAAGCATGTATTAAAAAGAAAATGTTTCAATATTTTCGAGCAGCTTGATTTGTAAATGGTGTAAATATGCACTTATTTAAATATGATGACTTTATCATAAATAATATTTGTGTTAAAACTCTGTTATCCTCTTTGGCCATATTTAGTAATAAATACCGCATTATTTTTATATATACCCAAAACCCAATTCAAAATGCAATGGACATTTTGTAAACACCAAAAGCATTTTGTTAATGTGTCACAAGAAAAAAATCGTATTTTTTCTATCAAGAAATCTTAAAAACAAATAGCCAAAACATAAGCGTTTTAACAACCACCACAACAATTAGTATACAATTTTAAAGGTTTTACAATTTTTTTAGTTGCTCTCTCTCTCTCTCGTGGCTTCACCATACTTAATAAGAAACCAAAAAAGACGAAGAAGAAAAACAAAACGTTCATTTCATTGGAAACAACCAATTTTGTTGGCTAATTGATTCTTCACAAACCACAAAAAGCTTAACTATAATTTAAGTGAAGAAACAGAAATAGATGTGGGTTTTTTGCAAATACTGACATTTTTTTCACAAATTGTGGGACTTATGAATGGTGGAAAAAAATATGAAAATAAGAAGAAAACAAAAGAAACCTTACAAGACAAGCAACAAAACGAAATAATTTGCAATGAGACTCAAACACACAACAGCAGCCCATGACAATTTCAAATTTTCCATGATTTCATTTCAACAGCATTTGATTGATTGTATTTATTTAATAAAGAAATTATTGATTTTAATATCTGTTGTGTTGTTATATATAAACACAATGGAATTAAATGCCCACTTATAAATAATCTATGTAAACAACAATAACAAGACCATGACCATGGTGGCAATTGCTCGACCGACAAAACAGGTCAGATTGAAGGTGTTAATGTCATCGCCAAGAATGACCAAAAGCAAAACTTAATATAAATGTTTAAAATTGCAAAAATACGAAGTGGGGGAAGGAAGGTGTTGAAAATTGAATGCACTGAGGTATTGGTGATTGAAGGGTCGGCCGTTCTCAGCCTGCTACAAATAACTAACTAAATCACAGTCACTTGAGCACTTAGCTCAGTTTACACACAAATACCTTTACGGCCCTCTATAACAGTCACTAAAAGGTTTAGTCTTTTTTCTGCCTTTTTTGTATGTATATATATGACCAGAACAAAAAAAAAAAGGTTAATGAACACTAGTCTAGAATTCTAAGTTGTTTATATTTCAACTAGCCCCCCATTTGGGGGATTGAAGAATTGCAGAAAAACAAGGAAAGAAAAAAGCAGCAGAAATGTAAAACATGTGTGAAAGCTATAATTTTTTTAGTTGGAATTTGAAACGTTTTAAATATTTTTTGAGGATTTTAAATGGGGTCATTTTTTTGGCGGGGGTGGGAAAGGGTTCCCACAACAAAATACGTTTGCTTTTCTTCTTAATAAGTTGTGTTAAAAATGTGTCCTGCTCGCATTTCTAAATGACACCCAAGCAAGAGGTTGTGGGAAATACAGCTATTTTTTTTAATTTTTTCTAATTGTTTCTTTACCAGAAATAGTTTTGAGTTTCACATGCCCAATATCGTATGTGGTAACATATTAATTTTGTTGTCTTTTACGAATAAATCCTGGAGTTTAGTTAGGATTATGATAATACGAAATGTAGTAGTCCAATGTTAAAGATTAAAGTTCATAAACAGTTCAGACAAGGGAAACAGAAAATTCGAGGCGTGTAGTTTTAAAGATTTTTTTAAGGACTCTCTAAGGCGTGGATTTCTTAAAGAATCTTTTATTAAGGATTCTCTAAGGCGTGGAATATTTTTTCAAAGAGGGTGTGGATTTTTTTAAAGAATATGTTTTCAAGGACTATTCGAGACCTGGAAGTTTTAAAGAATCTTTTTTTAAGGATTCTCCAAGGCGTGGAATATTTTTTCAAGGAGGGTGTGGATTTTTTTAAAGAATATTTTTTTCAAGGACTATTCGAGGCGTGGAAGTTTTAAAGAATATTTTTTCAAGGACTATTCGAGGCGTGGAGTTTTTAACGGATATTTTTCAAGGACTAATCGAGGCGTGCACTTTTTAGGAAATATTTTTTCAAGGACTATTCGAGGCGTGGACTTTTTAAAGTATATTTTTAAGAATATTCGAGGCGTGGACTTTTTAAAGCATATTTTTTAGAATATTCGAAGCATGGACTTTTTAAAGTATATTTTTAAGAATATTCGAGGCGTGGACTTTTTAAAGTATATTTTTAAGAATATTCGAAGCGTGGACTTTTTAAAGAATATTTATTAAAAATTCCACGCGTTTATAGTGTTGAAAAAATATTTTTTAAAGTAATCGAGGCGTATATTTTTTAAAGAATATTGGATTTTTATAAATTTTTTTTTCAATGACTATTTCAAGAATATTTTTTTCAAGGATATTACAAAAAATATTTTATTCCAGGACTTTGAAGGCGTGAATTTTTACAAATATATTTTTCGGGGAGTTTTCAAAGCATTAATTTGTTTAAAAAATATATTTCGAGGATTATTCAAAAAGTGGCCTTTTTTAGAAAACAAAAAAAAAAAATATATTTCGGGACTACTGAAGGCTTACATTTTTTTTAAATACGTTTCAAGAGCAATATGTTTGAAAGCGTGGAGTTTATAAAAAATATTTTTCGGGAGTATTTAAGCGATGATTTTTATCAAAATATATTTCAGGAAATATTCAAAGATTTGGGATTTGAAAAAATATATTTCAAGGATTATTCAAAAAGTGACCTTTAAAAAAATACATATTTTTTTCAGGACTACTGATGTTTATAAAAATTTTTTTGAGACTATTTAAGCGATGATTTAAAAAAATATTTTTGCAGGAAGTATCAAAGCGGAAGTTTTTAAAAAAAAATATTATATTTTTATCGTTCTTTTATAATTTTTTTTGTTATTTGAATTTTGCCTTGTAAGGGCAGTGATCATTTGAAAGTAATTTTAAGTGATTATTGATACTCTTTCGAGTCGAGCTTGATGATCTAAGTTTTGCAATGAAATGGAAAGCCTGGAGAAGAACCTACGTACCCACCATTATGCGACGCGTTTCGCATATTGTCCTTTTATAAAAAAATATTAAATATTAAAGTTCTTTTATAAAAAAAAATATTTTTTTCAAAGGCACGGATTTTTTAGAGGCCTTTTATAAGCCTGCATTTTATAAAAATATTTTTAAAAGGCGTAGATTTAAAGAAAACTTTCAGGGATTTTAAGTGTGAATTTTTTCAATATTTTTCATGATTGATTCCATTAGACCTTCTAAAAGGCAAAATATTATGAAAACATTTTTCGCTTCTATTTTTTTTTCAAAAATTCGAACTTTCTAGTGAATCTTCAAAAACTATTCTTTAAACAAATATTGATAGACCTTGAGCCCATATTTTTCTTATTTATGAAAAATAATTTTCCACCTTTTATGTCTATCTTTTACAATATTCCGAATTCTTAAAATTTAAAACGATAAAAAATCTTTATATAAAATTATTTATAATTTTAAATGACCTATTTTATGTATAGACTTTTCAAAAGCTTAAGAAATATTTTTGCAGACAATATTTATCCTCAGACAGGAACATAAAAATCTTCTCTCCCAACCTCCACTCCTTTGCCAAATGGCATTAAATCATCATCATCAAAGGAACGAATAACCTTTGACCTCCAATCCAAATTACCTGTCTGTGTGTGTATGTGAGTATTACACGACGAAAAAAAGTAAAACGATGCCTATTAAATAAATCTTAACATCTACCCCCAGACAAGGGCTATAGAAGATACCATCTATATAAAATCTCTTAACAACTAATTCCCCCTCACCTTTCACCACCCTCCCCCATACCAGAAAACCTGTTTGTATACTCACTCTCTCACAACCTAATCATCCATTAAACATCTTAATATTTAACTTTCTTTGTTCATTGT
Source organism: Musca vetustissima (assembly GCF_032173495.1). Lineage (NCBI taxonomy): Eukaryota > Metazoa > Arthropoda > Insecta > Diptera > Muscidae > Musca > Musca vetustissima. The sequence goes on from NW_026884294.1 coordinate 48,393, forward strand.
TCAATGGAAGTCATTGCAGAGTAGCATTATATTGAGGGTGGGGGAGGAGAGGGGATGTTGGTAGCTCAAAATAAAAGAGGAAAATCACTTAAGTGCTTTATTAAGTCAAGTAGAAGCAAGAAAAAAAGTAACAACACCAAAAAACAAACTTTCCCTTCATCATTTGCTTCTAAACGGATGTAAGAGTATAAGAAATTTGGGAATTAAGAAATTGTTGGTGTGGTTCTTGGGACTACAACTAACACACAAAAAAGGACGAAAACAACCCCTAAAACATCTTAAACATCAAATAAAATGCCACGTAACGGTAAGGAAGAATCATAACATAACAAAAGATTTACCTGTTGTGAAAAGTTCTTTGGGGTTTTTTCGTTGTTGCTGTTGTTGTGGTGGTACAACCCCTTTCACATACACATGCTCATATATATATAGGCTTTTGCGATACAACTACATATAGTATTACGCTGAAAAGAAAAGAATTGAGGAAGAAGGAAACATGAAGATGTTATTCTTACAGATTTATAAATACAACAACAATAATGTACATAAAAAAGATAAATCTGTATATAGAAATATTATACATATCATATGAATACACACACACACTCAGAAATACACTCTTATTGAACATACCTTTATTAAATCCATTTATTTTTCAAAGAGGGTAGTTTTTCCTCTTTGGGAGTGGAATTCATACGCACATATATTCCAATTAGTTATATGTGTGTGCTTGTATACGCTATTATGAAAATGTGTGTAAATCTCTTAAATATTTAACAGCTGTTGCAAATCTTTCTTATTATCACTTCTGCCAAAAATAAAACAACAACGATAAACAGCAGCAACAAAATATAGAATTACCCTTTTTGCTGCCATAAAAGTTTGGCCTTTTATTTTCTTCCTTCAAAAGGATTTCCTTATGGGCTTCTATCCTTATTAATAGAAATTTGTTTTATTGATTTGTTCTTTCTTCGTGGTTTCTTTACAGATTGGGTTTCATATCACAATGGGGTGCATTGGCCGGTCGCTATGCCGCTCTATGTCCACCCGGCTGGCCCTGGGCACCACAACGTATGCCTTTTCACAGTCCCACACATGGTAAGTTGATTATAAGTAATATAATTACACTAATTAATAATTATAAAAGAAAGAATGGAATTTGGTTCCTTGTTGGCTAGGGGAATGACAAGAATTTCAAATAATTTATAATAATTTGTTGGATATCGAATTTTCAATATAATTTTCAGAACAAAATTTGCTAATACCATTTTATGGAAATTATTTCAAAGTAAAAAAACGATGTTAAGTTCAGACGCGTCGAACTTTTTATACCCTCCACTATGTGGTGAAAATTCAAAATACCTAAAATCTATGGGAACTTTTATATGAGAGGACATTGAAATATCGCGAAAGTTAAAGGTTCCCTGGAAAAAACGAAATACCGAAAATTACGGGTGATATCTGTGTGGGGGCTATCTAGAAACATTGTTTTATGTTGTTCACCCAATGAAGTCCCCAAATACCAAATTACATCTACCTTGTAATTTTAACCTTTAACCCGAAGTTAGCGCCATCAAAATACCTTTAAATGGGCTGGACCTTTTGTGGAAGTCATTCCCAGAGAAATGCCGATATTTAAAATTTTTGGGTCAGAATATTGTATTATAGCAAAATCGATTGAAGAATATTTCTGAAATCCTCAAATAACGAAATCATTTTATCGGAACCGATAACTGATCATGGACCAATAAGAATGACCCAATGAAAATCCTAGATATATATATATATATATATATATGTATATATAATATTTGTATATATATATATATAATATATATATATGTGCACCCACATATAAAGTCTCAATTGCAACATTTTGGTGGCCTCTTGTGATCATCTCATTCAGAGACTACACGTCTTCCCGTAAAAAGCAATAGTTCCCGTGCTTGGGTAGAACGATGTCCAGATCAATATCATACTAAAAAATTACAAACAAAATTCTTAATAACCTCTTCCTGCAACTTCACAGTTTATATTCAAAACTGTCACACTTCGGGGATGAAGAAGCTTCTCAACAATAAATTCGGATTTTGAGAACACCAGATTGAATAATTTTGCTTATTGACACAGATCCTCAGCTTTAAATGAGCCTCATTAGAATGAAGATGATTTTTCGATGGAATTCCGAATCATTTTCATGCATTTCAGAGACTCAATTACCAACCACACGATTTTCTTGAAGATCTGTCGGTCTGCTTGAGTTTTTGTGTTAACTGGTATTATTCTGATCTTTCAAAGCACGATTTATAGATTTTACCATCCCAAAGTATCCCCAAAACATGGCTTCTGAATGCTTTGACATAATAAAAAGGCATACAACAACAGCCGGAGCTGTTTCACGGTTTGGTCTGTCATCTACTACCCTGCCTCAGGTCGAACTCGCTTTGGCATTGTATACAATTATTTGTATTCTCTAGTTCATATTTCGAATTTCTTCGTAGATTGCAGGTAAACAAATAATGGTGTAGAAGGGATTGTCCTACGGATTATTCGTCATATGACGACCTTTGTCGAAGAAACATGTCAACATATTCTTCGAGGAGAGTTTTTTCGAACAACTTTCATTGAGTTGTCAATGGCTGTTTTATTGCCGGTAACTAGAGTTTATTGGTTGAAGGAGTTCGATATTTTTCTCTTCGCTTCGCAAAAAGAACTATGTCATTTATTAAGTTCCATAGTTCCTGTTTGTTCATTCGTTAATTGGTGGACGCCAGTAAATACAGTCAAAGAACTGGAAGATCCTGATGCACGATTGGATTAAAAGGGAGCTGGATGAACGAAACCAAAAACTAAGGGCAAAAGCAATAGGAACTAGATAATCTGAAGAATCGAACCAAGTACCGATTGTTCCATTTGCCGAATAGTTTATTTGTACTAATTCGTACCGCAACAACCCAACTCTCTCTGCGACGATTTTATAAACGTATTTTGAAGTTCTGCGTTCTTCCTCAAACTTTCTTTGCATTAAATAGACACATGCTTTATTTGGGAGATTGTCAACTTGTATTAATACCCACTTGAGGTTTCACACTCTATGAGAGCTACAAATTAAAAAAAAAAAATCTGAGAGCATTTTTAAATACAATTCTGCATTGGAAAACCCTTATAATTAAATCACTATAATAGTGTATATTAGACTGAAAAATCCACTCAGAGGTCCTCAACCCGATGTACCTCCGTTTCAATTTATTTCGATATCCAATCTCTCCCCTTTTCCGCAGTTAATTCCTGAACACGCAATGCAATTTAAGTTTTAAGTATCACTATTTTTTGTTGTTTTTGCAATTCAATTAATTCTTAATCTATTGTTGTTGCAGCTATTATCGAATTTGTTGCAATTGTCACTTTGTCATAACATTTTCCTCATTCTTAAAGAATTTTAGTTTCGTTTTGGTGTAATGCAGTCAATTCAGCAAATTCCTAGGGTATTAAAACATTCTGTCACATAGTTTGTTTGTCATCCATGGAATTTCACTTAAAACGGCATTTACAATGTAATGAAAGGGTAGAGGTATGTAAAGTGGGGAGCATGTGGGTGTAAATATGTATGCATGTGTGTGTATAGATGAGAGCAGGGTGTTAGGTATATTTGCTTAAGGCCAATTTACATGATCAAATTCAATTGCAATTTAGTTAGCGACTTAATGCAAGAGGCCAATTAAATAGGCTTAAATACAGACACATACACACATGTACCAACACATATACATACTCATTCGAAATTGCACACAAAGAATCAGCATACACTTACAATTGCATTGAGTGGCTTTACTCCTGTAAACAATTACATTTTAGTTATGCATATGTGTGTGTGTGTGAAAATGCATTGCTAAAATTTTCCAGGGGATAAACGATAAGTGGATGTTTTTGATATGGAGGTGTAGGGGAAAGGGGAGATGTGGATGTATGGGAGGGAAGCTTGCTGCATTGGAATTTCAGTCGTCTGTTGTATGGCATGGCATTATTTAAACCGTTTTTGATATTTAATACCTTTAATGAAACTATTTGTACAAATTGTTTTAGCTATTTTAATTGAAAAACTAGTGAACAACATGTGTCGAGTGGTGGAAGAAGAAGGGGTAGGGTGGGGTGGAGAATGGTCGAACAACATTGCATGCCTGCATGTTGGCCAATTGAATTTCTGGCTTAGTTACATATTTGAAATTGGTGATTAGACATTAGCCATGGAATGTTTGGAATTTTCTTGGACACGAGACCAAGTTTTTTTGTGCTTCTTTAAGAAAAAGCTGTAGATTTTCTTTTTTGCTACCAAAAAGAAATTCTTTTAACACTTAAAAGAAACCATAGAAAAAGAAAACGGTTGGGAAATTCCTTTAGCAGACTAAGAAAAAGATTACAAGAAAAAAAACCTAAACGAAAAACGTTTATAAGCAAATGTCTATGCGAAAAATAAATAAAATGTAGGTAATGGTATTTTTTATGGAATTTTTTTTGTTTTTTTTTTTCAAATGTTCGCAATACCCTTTGTTTCACAATGTAACCTAAAAAAGTCAAGCGGTTTTATTGTAAAAACAAACAACAAAAAAATGTTTAAATCCATAATAGGTCCTTTGTGATGGTGGTGACACGAACGGTGGCCACCAAACAGATTTGAAGTTAAACGCCATTTTAGAAAAAGCATTACAAATAGATAGCAATTATTATGGTTAGCTAACAGGGGAGGGGGGTTGTATTTTAACAAATTTGTGGCATACAAAACTATTTTAAAGAGAGGGGAACAAACTTCCTCTCTTTTACACCATTAGGAACACTCCAAAAGGGAGTATGCGCCATAGAGCTTTTCTCTCACTCCCATTTCCTTTCTCTCTCTCATTTTTATTTTGTGACAATTGTCATAAAATCTCTGCTGTGATTATTAAACAAATTTATTAACATTTTCTCTCTCTTTTGTTTTCTTTCTCTCTTTGCAGATAGCTCTTCCACCAATACCACAGAAAATCACTCCTCACCACCCTCGCCACAAATGAATGGCGGTGGCGGCTCCATGGCCAACAGCAACAACACTAACAACAACAATGGCAACAAATCACCCTCCCCATACTCGCAGCACAACTCTCATCATCACCACCACTTGTCACAACAACCCCATCAGGCCACAACACCCACCAGCTCCAGTGGTGGTGGTGTTAATCTCAACGGCGGCGCACTACTTTCTCATCATTCCTCCCACTCCAATTCCAGCTATCTACTACCCACCAGCTCCAATGAATCCGATGATGAGGGTGAGGAAATCATTGAGGAAGATGACGGCACCGATGGCCCCTCCGATGGCTCCTCGCCTCAGGGAGACTCAAATCAAAATAAACGCAAAAAGAAAACACGCACCGTCTTCTCAAGGGCCCAGGTCTTTCAACTGGAATCCACCTTCGATTTGAAACGTTATCTAAGCTCCTCGGAAAGAGCCGGTTTGGCTGCCTCGTTACGCCTCACCGAGACTCAGGTGAAAATTTGGTTTCAAAATCGCCGCAATAAATGGAAACGTCAATTGGCCGCAGAGCTGGAGGCTGCCAACATGGCCAATATGGCCCATGCTGCCCAACGTTTGGTGAGGGTGCCAGTGTTGTACCACGATGGCACCACATCCGGTTTTGTGCCACCACCACCACCTCATCATGCCCATGCCATGCAGTATTATGCCGCTGCGGCAGCACGCAACAACAGCCCACCCCGGCCACCACTGTCATCTCTAGTATAGGGGGTGGGGTGTTTAACTGCGGCCGCAGTGGCGGCAGCAGCTGCCAATAACCCCACAACGTCGTCTGCTAATAACCCGCATGGTGGTGGGGGTGGTGGTAGACCCACTACGCCCGGTACCCCACCAACCTCACAGCATCATGTGGCGGCTTTACATGGCCATCATTCTCATTTGCAGCAGCAGCACCATTCCCATCACCACCACTTGCAACATTTGATGCGTGTTACAACATCACCCTACCCACTACATCATCATCAGCAGCAGCAACAACAACATTCCACGACAAGGTTGGCAACACCTCCCTCACCCCAGCCCAGTCACACGGAGTCCGAGGAGGCCGATGATGCGGCCATAGATGTGGAAAATGAGGATGAGGAACAGCAGCAGCAGACAGCCACAATGCTGCTTCCCCACAATGCAGAGGAAATGGCTGGAAAGTTTTCCCAGACGGCAACGGTAAATGGTCACTTGAACAACTCACCACAATCAACGGTAGAGTTGCCAGCCAACAGCAAAACTCCAGCCATGGAGAGGCTTTTAAATGGTCTACAAAAACCGGCCCTCAACAATAACAACAATATGGGGGGTTTGGAGGACAAGGCCAACAATAATGGTAATGGCAATTTCAATCACAATGCCAGTGAACAACAAATGAAAAATCATAAAATTTATTAAAAACCAAAACAAAAACAACAAATTGTATAGAAAAACCCAAAACTGTATAAAAAATATAGATTTTAAGGAAAAAAACAAAAGCTGGTTTCATAAAAACGAATCTTAAAATTAAAAAAAAAAAATAAAATAAAATAAAAATAAAAACCAAAAAATAATAATAGCCAAAAAAAAATTTGTAACATATCGTAAATTAAAAAAATAATAACTCCCTAAAAATAAATATATAAATTTATTTATTGTTCCTATAAAATTATTATTTATTGTATATATAAAAAACTCCTTAATAATTTAATATAACCTTAATATACCAAAAATCCAATCCTATGTAAAATGTTTCCACCAAATTCCAATCTAAATAACTCTTTGTATATGTCTCAATTGCTCAAAATTATTATATATAATCTAAAAAAAACTAAAACAAAAAATACTCTATATGAAAAAAGTACTAATTGCTTGTAAAAAATATCTATAAACAAATAACATTATATATACAAATTAGGTTACATATTTATTGTATATTTTTATTTCCTAAAATTTAACTTCTTAATTATTATTTTATTTTTTGTTTTTTAAATATTTATATTAGCTAAAATTATAATTGTATAAATACAAACAAGTGTTAATAATATAATTATTACTTGAATTATAAAAAAAGTAAAAGTAAATTAAAAAATAAAATAAAAAAATATATAAAAATTGCTTATAAAAATTGTAGCGTTTTATTAAAAAGTTACATTCCATGTGTAGGACATTCAGAACAAAATTTGAATATGGAAATAGAATGACTTTTTTCTATAAACATCAATGGAAAAATGAATCAATTTCAAGTGGATAACCCCAGACACTGATTTAATTGTTATATCCTCCATGTTGGATATAGGAATTTTGTCATTATGTTTGAAACTAAACGAATCGTTCATTTCCGACCCTATAAAGTATTTATATTTTTGATCAGGATAAAATTCCATGTCCATATATGTTAGCCTATTTTAATCACGCTAACTAAGTATTGCATTAAAGCATCTTTTGTTTGTTTTCATATTTCTTAATACCAAAAATTATCAATATAGGTCTACTTATAGCTTTAGCCCTCCGTGTAATGGCACCCCACGACTGTAGTATTTTGGACAAGTTTTCTAAAAGTATTGGCTGTAATTTTACATTTTGGTTTCTCATATTTTCGAAAATTGTATGAATCTGTCAACGTGTTGGCATAGATTCCTATTTTAATAATTGACGTCATAAGGTATTATCCATACCTGTCCACGGTTTTTGGGTTTTTATATTTTAAGAAAAAATTCAATTTTAAGAAAAACTCCCATCACAATGGGTCTTGAAACAAGTAAAAAAGTGTCAGTCGGTGTTGCCGACAAATATATACCCTCACCCTATGGTTTGCGGAGGAGGTATTCGGAGTTATACACAGTTTTTAGTATTCGTTTAAATAAGGTATATGTCTAATTAAAGATGTTTCGGATTTTATGTTGATCAAATATATAATATTGACCGATTTTGTAGGACGTACCAGAGGAGAGGGCAGACGGGTCCCACCTTCGGATTTGATCTAGGATTGATAAAGATAATAGTTTGTGCAAAGCTTCGCTCAAAATTGAGCATTCCATTCGCCTAATATTGGATTTTTAAATATTGAAGATGCTGATCATTTGTGTGGGTGGAAGCAAAAGGAGTGAACCAATGGGTCCCATTTTCGGACTTGATCTAGACTTGTTAAAGATAATAGGTGGTGCAAAGTTTAGTTGAAATAGGACATTCCTTTCGCCTGCTATTGGATACATAAATGTTGAAAAATTTTACCATTTGTGGGGGAGGTACCAGAAGGAGCGAATCAATGGGTCCAATCTTCAACCTTGATCTATGCTTGGTAAATGCAATATGTTTTGCAAGGTTTGGTTCAAATCGGATGTTCCATTAGCCTGATATTGAATTTATAAATATTGGAAATTTTGACCCTTTGTGGGGAGTACCAAAGGAGTGGCCAAGATAATATGTTGTGCAAAGTTTCATTAAAATCAGTTAGTTCGTTTGAATGTTTTATAAAATTAATTTTTAGCAAAATGTTGACCATTTTGTGGGCTAGGTACCAGAAGGAATGGACCAATGGGTCTCATCTTCAAACTTGATGTAGGCTTGGTAAAGATATAGTAGGCTTGCAAAGATTGGTTCAAATCAGACATTCCATTAGCCTGATATTGGATTTATAAATATCGAAAATGTTGACCCTCTGGGGGGAGGTATACGAAGGAGTGGACCAATGGGTCCCATCTTCGTAATTGATCTAGGCTTGGCCCACATAATAGGTTGTACAAAGTTTCTTTAAAATCGGATAGTCCGTTTGATTATTATAATTTTTTTAACACAATTTTGACCATTTTGTAGGGGATGTACCAGAAGAAGTGGACCGATATTCCCCATCTTCGAACTTAAACTATGTTTGGAAGAAATATTAAGATGCGCAAAATTTGGATGAAATTGATTATTCCCTTCGAGAGTTATCGTGTGCACCAGCCAGTCAGACGGACGGACATGTGAAAGTAAAAAAATTGTAGTATGTTTTTTTATATACCCCCTATACCCCCAGTATAATACTGTTCCTAGTGGGATGGAAAACTTTAACATAGGAAAATAAATTGATATTTGCTGAATAAAATGATTAGATGGAATCAGTAATACCTAAAAGGGTGACTCTTCAAAGCTTCCCTTATACTTAAGCTGTAAATATCGATTTAAAATTTCGACGATTCTCGATTATCTTGAAGGCTAAATAAAAAACAAAACAATCCAATCCAATTAGAAGGAATATTGCTCAGTAATGAAAGAGTATTGCCTGCCTAGTTTCGTGACCGGCATGTTAGCAGTCGTAACATGGCCTATGAGCTAACCAGTGTGCGGAGCAGTATAGTCGGACGGGGCCGACCATATGATACCCTACACAACTTCCACGAAAATCTAACTTTCTGTGGTTATATATGAGCATGGAAAATATTTCGCTATATTTGCACCCTCTCGACCGACTAGAGGTCAACAAATATTACTAATATTCAGTATATCCCTTCTAATTACTTGTCCAGATTCACTTCACCGTGGGTTGTGTTATGATGTTCGGGTTTCAATTGTGGCCTATATATCGACTCGAAAAAGCGCAACAAATTATGTTTTCGGTCCACCTCATCCCAATATTATTATCTGATCATCAACGAAAATTATAGGCGTTGTCCTTGACCATACCTGGATCCTCATGGAAAATTTCCGCCTCTAGTGTGGTAATGTGTTACTAAAAAAATTCTGAGTACGTAAGCACCTGTAAATTTTTAAATGTAACTTCCACATCCGAGTACATACAACGACATATTTGGTATCAATTTAAAGGTCAACCTCTCCTCTTCGATATACCATCATTTACTCCTGAAGGGACTATGTCCTTCAGGAGTAAATATATACACTATAGAATACAAATTATGTCATGCATATTCTTTGGCCCGACCCATTCTCCTTGTAAAAATTTACGATGTTTGGCCCACTATTGCGGCCTCTAGAGCGACCAGAAAATCAGATAAAAATCTAGTTTTTGGTCCATTTCATCCCCTAAATATTAACCGATCTTTAACAAAAAACAATAGGGGTCTTCATTAGCCAGAACCCATCCTACATGCAAAATTTCGTGAAGATTGGTCCATAACTGGGGCCTGTATCATGTTTACAAATTATAATGGACAGACGGACGGAGGACACACATATGTAGATCGATTCAGCTAGTCGAGATATGACGATCGGTATACTTAAAGGTGGGTCTAGGACCAATATTTTGCGGCGTTACACAAAGCTATAATAGTAGGGTATAAAAATCGACCATAAAACTGTTTTAAATCATTTACAGAACGCTGGATTTAAAAATAAGCTCGATGTTTGGTGTCACACCAAATAGTAGAAAAAAATAGAATGGATCGAATTTCCATCTACGATGGATCGAATTTCCGTCTACGATTTATCGAATTTCCGTCTTGACAAAACGGAATGAGATACACCCCATTCTTAAAACGGATGGTGACTGGAGATGAGAAATAGATCACATATGATAACGCTGTGCGAAAACGATCGTGGTTAAAGAGCGGTGAAGCATCTCAAACGGTGGCCAAACCAGGACTAACGGCCAGGAAGGTTCTGCTATGCTTTTGGTGGGACTGGAAGGGGATTACTTATTATGAGTTGCTTCCATATGGCCAAAAGCTAAATTCTGATCTTTATTGTCAACAACCGGACCGTTTGAAGAAAGCAATTGACCAGAAATGGCCATCAGGAGAGGTGTCGTGTTCCACCAGAACAGCGCTAGGCCACATACATCTAAAGTGACTCGCCACAAACTTCGGGAGCATGTTTGGGCATTTAATGCATATTTCTTCGATTGTGAAAATCGACTACTAGAGGTGTTTCACTAAAGTTGGCTCAGATTTAGATATAGCTGTCAGATATAATTTCGTCTGTTTATATGTAGATGGTGCCCAACGTTTGTTCGATTATCTCTTCTTTAGCATAAAGAGTTAGATTTTCATATAGATCACATATATAGATCAGATCGATCATATGTAAATGATATAACATGAAATTTAGTATAAATTGGCGAATGGCATGGGTAGGTTTGATTGAAGTCGGTTCATATATAGAAGGGTGCATTTCGGACATTCTCAATAAAGAGGACTTTTGTTATGCTCGTTTTAAATTGGTATAAAGGTTGTAATATCTTAAGAGTACTCCAAAGTGGTGTAGGGTATCAAACAGTTAACCTAAACAATATTTCCTTCCATCTCATTATTTCTCATCAACAATACCACTCAGACAAGAAACTGTTTTTTCACAATTGTTTAATAATTCCAATCTTAAAACAAAACAGGAAACAACAAAAACCCTCTTCTTTTTGTTTCCGATCTTAAAACTTAGCTTTGGGGCAGTGATCTCCCGTTTACCTGTGACAATGACTTACATTTGTTCGAATGACCTTTCAAAGGAAAACTTTACAAGTTTTTAGAGCAAAAACAACAACAAAAACACAAACAACGACCATTTATAATTGTAGCATTTTAAACTGAGAGAAAAAAAGAAAAATTACTGTTACGTAAATTAATCTAAGCTTCAACAAAGACGAATAAAAAACGAACAAATTTCCTATGAATACCCTACAATATTTTTACTGTTGTTGCTGCTGCTGTTGCCACAGTTTAGTTGTTGCTGTTGTTATTGTTGATTTTGTTTTTGTGCAAAATAAATGCTAAACAATGGGCCAGAATAAAAAGAAGCACATTTGCGATTAATTGCCAACGCAAGTAAACATAAAAATATTGTTGCAGCAATTGTTGGCAATTGTTTGGTTTAAGTACTAAACCAAGTACACGGATATGCAAATATGGGTGGCTATATGCGGGTGTGTTGTGTGTGTCTGTATGTGTGGCAGTGCGATTACATGTACTTGTGCATATAATGCGAATGCAAATCTGTTCTGAATTGTTGTGCTCGTGGTTTAGATTTAAACATTAATTGGTTGTTGTCAGATTGCTTGCTTGCTGTGCGGTGCATAAATGTTGACGCGCTGAATTGCATCCGGAATTGGTTGTGAAAGTAGCTGAAGCAACAGCAGCAATGAAATGAAGAAGATAAAATGCGATTGACACCCCACAGCAGGGATATTAATACTCTCTAAGGGAATGTGATAGGATACCAATTGATGATGTGAGTGAGTGTGTGTGACTTGTGTTAGAAGGTAATATCAATTCCAAAGTCGCATTGATAAGTTACGATAATCGATGCCCTTCATCCATGAAAAAATATTCTTTAAAGAATCCACGCCTGTTTTGGTCCATGAAAAAATATTCTTTAAAGAATCCACGCCTGTTTTGGTCCATGAAAAAATATTCTTTAAAGAATCCACGCCTGTTTTGGTCCATGAAAAAATATTCTTTAAAGAATCCACGCCTGTTTTGGTCCATGAAAAAATATTCTTTAAAGAATCCACGCCTGTTTTGGTCCATGAAAAAATATTCTTTAAAGAATCCACGCCTGTTTTGGTCCATGAAAAAATATTCTTTAAAGAATCCACGCCTGTTTTGGTCCATGAAAAAATATTCTTTAAAGAATCCACGCCTGTTTTGGTCCATGAAAAAATATTCTTTAAAAAATCCACGCCTTGTTTTGGTCCATGAAAAAATATTCTTTAAAGAATCCACGCCTGTTTTGGTCCATGAAAAAATATTCTTTAAAGAATCCACGCCTGTTTTGGTCCATGAAAAAATATTCTTTAAAGAATCCACGCCTGTTTTGGTCCATGAAAAAATATTTTTTAAAGAATCCACGCCTGTTTTGGTCCATGAAAAAATATTTTTTAAAGAATCCACGCCTGTTTTGGTCCATGAAAAAATATTCTTTAAAGAATCCACGCCTGTTTTGGTCCATGAAAAAATATTCTTTAAAGAATCCACGCCTGTTTTGGTCCATGAAAAAATATTCTTTAAAGAATCCACGCCTGTTTTGGTCCATGAAAAAAAAATATTCTTTAAAGAATCCACGCCTGTTTTGGTCCATGAAAAATATTCTTTAAAGAATCCACGCCTGTTTTGGTCCATGAACAAATATTCTTTAAAGAATCCACGCCTGTTTTGGTCCACGAAAAAATATTCTTTAAAGAATCCACCCCTGTTTTGGTCCACGAAAAAATATTCTTTAAAGAATCCACGCCAGTGCTGGGCCTTGAAAAACTATTCTTTAAAGAACCCACGCCTGTTTTGGGCCTTGAAAAACTATTCTTTAAAGAACCCACGCCTGTTTTGGTCCATGAAAAAATATTCTTTAAAGAATCCACGCCTGTTTTGGTCCATGAAAAAATATTCTTTAAAGAATCCACGCCTGTTTTGGTCCATGAAAAAATATTCTTTAAAGAATCCACGCCTGTTTTGGTCCATGAAAAAATATTCTTTAAAGAATCCACGCCTGTTTTGGTCCATGAAAAAATATTCTTTAAAGAATCCACGCCTGTTTTGGTCCATGAAAAAATATTCTTTAAAGAATCCACGCCTGTTTTGGTCCATGAAAAAAATATTCTTTAAAGAATCCACGCCTGTTTTGGTCCATGAAAAAATATTCTTTAAAGAATCCACGCCTGTTTTGGTCCATGAAAAAATATTCTTTAAAGAATCCACGCCTGTTTTGGTCCATGAAAAAATATTCTTTAAAGAATCCACGCCTGTTTTGGTCCATGAAAAAATATTCTTTAAAGAATCGACGCCTGTTTTGGTCCACGAAAAAATATTCTTTAAAGAATCCACGCCTGTGTTGGGTCTTGAAAAAATATTCTTTAAAGAATCCACGCCTGTGTTGGGCCTTGAAAAAATAGTCTTTAAAAAATCCACGCCTGTGTTCATGCTTGAAAAAATATTCTTTAAAATGTCCACGCTTATGTTGATACTTGAAAAAATATATTTTTAAAAAAATCTACACACTTAAAAATATATAATCCACGCCTATATTGGTCTTTGAAAATATTTTCTTTAAAAATACAGGCCTTGTCTAGCCATTGAAATGTTTATAACAAAATTGAATTCGTCAAATTCAAATAAAATTCTTCATCCTTTTCAAATGAATTACAGTACATATACCGCCATCCATTTATGCTGTCAATAGTATTTACCTACATATTCGACGGTACCCTCTTTGGCGACAAGTCTATCCAACGTTTTTTTTCTTTCAAATGTTTCGATTAAATTCAGCGACTTTTTGGCTTCTTTCCATGTAATCATCATCCACTTAACGTAATAAGAAATGTTTGTTAACAAAGCACCGTCAACATTTCGCAAAATTTTGATTGAAATGTCACTCTTATACCTCTCTGCTCATGTTTTGCAATTCACTATAAATTTGGAAATGTCAGTAGAAAGGGCAAAGAAAAAAATTGTATATTGTATGCCAAAATCATTTTTACAAATAAAAATATATTTTTGTCTATTGCATACATAACCAATTTTCAAAAACGCGGAGCTTTATATGAAAATGAGTTCTAAAAAGGTTTCAGTTCATTTTTTACGCTATATTTATACTTTTTAAATAGATATTTAAAAAACAGTACTTGCCAAATAAGCGACAGAGAAATGTGGCAATAACAAAGACCATATTAAGCTGAAAAGGACTGTGGAACAAATTAGAAATAAATTTTAAAAAATATTTGAAAATTTTATATATAAATCCAGTGAGCGGAGCAGTGTAGTCGGTCGGGGCCGACCATACGATGCGGATGTTTAATCCGAGCCTGGGCAATAGTTCGCTATATTTGTTCAATCTAGCCCGATTAGAGGTCAACAACACCACTTCCTTACATTGACATATTTTCCGAATATTACTATTCATATTCAGTACAATGCTGATGTTCGAAAATAGCTGGAACAGCTCATGGTTCATTCGACGGCGATATTCGCCGTCAACGCAGATCGGCCCATAGATCTTTCGGAGACTTTTTCTCTCAAACACTCAAAGAGCTGCCTCATCTACTTGCGTGAGTACCCATGCTTCAGATCCGTATAACAGCACGAGTGTGAGTTTGGCCTTGCTTTAGAGTTGTTTGCTCAGACCATAGTAGCATCGGTTGCCCATCACAATCCTTCTCCGAATTTTAAAACTGATGTCATTCGTTTTATTTATGGCGGTACCAAGGTCTATTGGACGTCTTGCACGTTGATACAATAAGCTTGGTCTTCTCGCCGTTTACTGCCAGACCCACTTTGGCAGACTCCTTTTCAATTTGTTCAAAGGTGGCTGTTACCGCTCGCAATGTTCGACCCATTATATCGATGACATCGGCATAGGCGAGTAACATGTGTTGTTTCGGGTACAGAGTGCCATTTCCGTTCACTTTTGCCTCTCGTATGACCTTTTCCAGCAGGATGGTAAAAAGGTCACACGACAAACTGTCACCCTGTCTGAATCCTCGTTCGGTATTAAAGAGCTCCGAGAGGTTATCCTGCGTAGCCGTACTAATTTTGCAGGAATGCCAAACGCAGACATGGCTTTATACACCTCTGAACGGATAGGGCTTTCAAATGCGGCTTTATAGTCGACGAATAGGTGGAATGTGTCGATGTGTTTTTCGTAGTTTTTTCCAGGATTTGACGCAGGGTGAAAATCTGATCAATGGTGGACTTGCCAGGTCTGAAGCCGCATTGGTATGGTCCAATAATGTCATTGACCATTGGCTTCAGTCGTTCACACAGCACACTGGATAGCACTTTATATGCGATGGGAAGGAGACTTATTCCTCTATAGTGGCACATATCGTCTTGTTTCCTTTTTGTGCACGGGACGCAGGATGCTGTGGTTCCAATCATTGGGCATGCATTCCTCTAGCCAAATTGTACTTATCAGCTGGTGCATGCTCCTGACCAGCATCTGACCACCAGTCTTGAATAGTTAGGCTGGTAACCCATCGGCTCCTGCTGCTTTAATGTTCTTGAGCCGATTAATTGCTTTTATGACCTCATCTTGGCTAGGTGGTATACACTTTATACCGTAATCTATTATTGGTTCTGGGGTATCCTCTTCACCGCTACTATTTGATACCAGAAGTTTTTCAAAATGTTCCTTCCAGATCCTCAGCACGCTGTCTGTATCTGTCACAAGGTTTCCCTCATCATCTCTACAGGAGAATGCGCCTGCACCAAAGCCTTCGGTTTGGTGCAGGCGCATCTCAATTTGCTCACGCTCACGTTTTTCTGGTTATTTCTTCTTTTTTCTGAAAATACGTTTCTCCTCTCTCCTCTTGTACCGATAATTCTGCATCGCATGACGTGTTGCAACTGTCTGCAGGGTTGCCCTATACGCTGCGTTTTTTATATATAAGTAGCATTACGACACTCCCGATCGTACTACGGGTTTCTTGATGGTGGTGTTTGGTGTTGCCTTTGCTGCAGTTTGTAGGGAGTGGGCAATTCTTTGCCATTGTGCTTATATACTATTATCGGGACAAGGGGTGCTTTCGTCCAGCAGTTGGGTAAGTTGCTGCCTGTTGTGTTTGCAGCTTTTCGACGTCGAGTTTGCTGCTACAATAAGACGGGTGCGAACCTTGGCTGCCACAAAGTAATGGTCCAAATCGATATTCGCTCCTCGTATCGATCGAACGTATAAAACACTGGACGAATGCCGTCCGTCTATCACAACATGATCGATTTGATTTCTCGTTGTTCGTTCGGAAGAAATCCAAGTGGCCTTGTGTACATCGAGATGCTTGAATCTGGTGCTGCTAACTACATGTTTTTTGCTGCCGCGAAGTCAATCAACTTCATGCCGTTGTCTGATGTGTCTTCATGGAGGCTGAATTTTCCGACGGTGCGACCAAAAATATTTTCCCTTCCGATTTTTACTTTAAAATCTTCTAGCAGAATTTTAATGTCATGGTCAGGGCAGCGGTCATATGCAGTTTCTAGGCGCTTGTAAAAAATGTCTTTGGTATGTTCATCTTTGTCTTCCGCCTTTTTAAAAAAATTCACGCCTCTTATGAAAAAATTCAGGGCCATGAATGGTCCTTGGAAATATATTTGTTATTGGAACACTGTTTCCCCCCTCACACATACATATGTGTATGTAAGTGTATAAAACATAAGTTTAAGAACGAGGTAAACGAGTGCTTAATTTCTATATGGATGCAGTCAAGTGGCTTTAGCATTTTATTTTTAAGCGCATGAATGGATTTGGGCCTTAGATTTTCTTTTTTTCGTCTGTCCTTTGCAAATCAGACAAAAAGCTAAAAAGTAACCGAAAAAAGCAACAAAAAACGAATGAATTTCAATTCATTTGTATAAAATGGAAAGAAAATTGTTGCAAAATTATAAAAATTGCCTTTTTGGCAAAAAAACGTTGAAAGCAATTCCCAAAGAAGACGGAGGAGGCCAACAAAAGCCACCCAAAATAAAATAACAAAACAACACAAATACAGCCAGCATACACAGTGTAAAAAGGATTTTTTGGTTATTTTACCGCCATGACTCCCTGCTGCACATCTTCCTCACACATTTTCAACGACCACATATATTCAACATTATTTAGTCATTATTATTTTTTTTGGTAATTTTCCCCTGTATGTTTAAGTTTGAAAGGAAACGGTTTCGGATATTTTTTCGTTTTCTTTTTTTAATTTTTTTTTGGCAAAATCTCTATTTAGCATTGCCATCCCATATAAGCGATGTCGGCTGGCTTAATATGGAGGCCGTACATGAAAACACATAATATGTTCATATGGGTACTTTTTTGGTGTATCCTTTGCAGCAGCCAAAATACCAACGAAAAAGGCTAACAAAAATTGCCAAAAAAAGAGCAGAAATGGTAATAAAAGATGAAAACAAACTTTTATAGACATTTGAGTATGAGCGTTATCGAATGCCTGCAGTAATTTCTTAATTAGCTTCAATGAGATACAATAAGTATTAGGCAAATACAACAACAGTAGCAGCGGCAGCAAAAAATGGCAAGTGGAATAGGGAGACCAATCTGCTGATTTAAATGGAAAGATTAAAGCAATGAAAAAAAATGATGTACGCTTAATTACTTAGGTTTATTTTAGGCTCAACTGAGGGAGGGGAGCACAATTAGGCAAGAGTTCTAATTACAATAAGGTGGGGGTTTTAATTAGTTCAGCATATGTGACTAAACTAAGTAAATTTAAGGCCTAGCAGGAGGATGGATTTTTAAAAATATTGTTACGAATATTTTTTCGAGGACCAATCTCGGGGAAGAGGGCGTGGATTTTGTAAAGAATATTTTTTTAAGGCGTGGATTTGGAAAGATAATTTTTCGAGGCCTAAAGAGGCGTGGATTTTCTAAAGAATATTTCAAGGCCTATAAGAGGCTTGGATTTTGTGAAGAATATTTTTTAAGGCCTGTAAGAGGAGCGAGGACCTTTTAAAGAATATTTTTTCAAGGACTAGCCAAGGCGTGGATCTTTTAAAGAATATTTTTTCAAGGATTAGCCAAGGCGTGGACCTTTTAAAAAATATTTTTTCAAGGACTAGCCAAGGCGTTGATCTTTTAAAGAACATTTTTTCAACGGCTAGTCAAGGCGTGGATCTTTTAAAGAATATTTCTTCAAGGACTAGCCAAGGCGTGCATCTTTTAAAGAATATTTTTTCAAGGACTAGCCAAGGCGTGGATCTTTTAAAGAATATTCTTTCAAGGACTAGCCAAGGCGTGGATCTTTAAAAAAATATTCTTTCAAGGACTAGCCAAGGCGTGGATCTTTTAAAGAATATTTTTTCAAGGACTAGCCAAGGAGTGGATCTTTTAAAGAATATTTTTTCAAGGACTAGCCAAGGCGTGGATATTTTAAAGAATATTTTTTCAAGGACTAGCCAAGGCGTGGATCTTTTAAAGAATATTTTTTCAAGGACTAGCCAAGGCGTGGATCTTTTAAAGAATATTTTTTCAAGGACTAGCCAAGGCGTGGATCTTTTAAAGAATATTTTTTCAAGGACTAGCCAAGGCGTGGATCTTTTAAAGAATATTTTTTCAAGGACTAGCCAAGGCGTGGATCTTTTAAAGAATATTTTTTCAAGGACTAGCCAAGGCGTGGATCTTTTAAAGAATATTTTTTCAAGGACTAGCCAAGGCGTGGATCTTTTAAAGAATATTTTTTCAAGGACTAGCCAAGGCGTGGATCTTTTAAAGAATATTTTTTCAAGGACTAGCCAAGGCGTGGATCTTTTAAAGAATATTTTTTCAAGGACTAGCCAAGGCGTGGATCTTTTAAAGAATATTTTTTCAAGGACTAGCCAAGGCGTGGATCCTTTAAAGAATATTTTTTCAAGGACTAGCCAAGGCGTGGATCTTTTAAAGAATATTTTTTCAAGGACTAGTCAAGGCGTGGATCTTTTAAAGAATATTTTTTCAAGGACTAGCCAAGGCGTGGATCTTTTAAAGAATATTTTTTCAAGGACTAGCCAAGGCGTGGATCTTTTAACGAATATTTTTCAAGGACTAGCCAAGGCGTGGATCTTTTAGCGAATATTTTTTCAAGGACTAGCCAAGGCGTGGATCTTTTAACGAATATTTTTTCAAGGACTAGCCAAGGCGTGGATCTTTTAACGAATATTTTTTCAAGGACTAGCCAAGGCGTGGATCTTTTAACGAATATTTTTTCAAGGACTAGCCAAGGCGTGGATCTTTTAACGAATATTTTTTCAAGGACTAGCCAAGGCGTGGATCTTTTAACGAATATTTTTTCAAGGACTAGCCAAGGCGTGGATCTTTTAACGAATATTTTTTCAAGGACTAGCCAAGGCGCTGATCTTTTAAAGAACATTTTTTCAACGGCAAGTCAAGGCGTGGATCTTTTAAAGAACATTTTTTCAACGGCAAGTCAAGGCGTGGATCTTTTAAAGAATATTTTTTCAAGGACTAGCCAAGGCGCTGATCTTTTAAAGAATATTCTTTCAAGGACTAGCCAAGGCGTGGATCTTTTAAAGAATATTTTTTCAAGGACTAGCCAAGGCGTGGATCTTTTAAAGAATATTTTTTCAAGGACTAGCCAAGGCGTGGATCTTTTAAAGAATATTTTTTCAAGGATTAGCCAAGGCGTGGATCTTTTAAAGAATATTTTTCAAGGACTAGCCAAGGCGTGGATCTTTTAAATAATATTTTTTCAAGGACTAGCCAAGGCGTGGATCTTTTAAAGAATATTTTTCAAGGACTAGCCAAGGCGTGGATCTTTTAAAGAATATTTTTTCAAGGACTAGCCAAGGCGTGGATCTTTTAAAGAATATTTTTTCAAGGTCTAATAGTGGCGTGGTTCTTTAAAGGATATTTTTCAAGGCCTAATAGAGGCGTGGATCTTTTAAAGAATATTTTTTCAAAGACTAGCCAAGGCGTGGATCTTTTAAAGAATAGTTTTTCAAGGACTAGCCAAGGCGTGGATCTTTTAAAGAATAGTTTTTCAAGGACTAGCCAAGGCGTGGATCTTTTAAAGAATATTTTTGCAAGGACTAGCCAAGGTGTGGATCTTTTAACGAATACTTTTTCAAGTACTATCCAAGGCGTGGATCTTTTAAAGAATATTCTTTCAAGGACTAGACAAGGCGTGGATCTTTAAAAAAATATTCTTTCAAGGACTAGCCAAGGCGTGGATCTTTTAAAGAATATTTTTTCAACGGCTAGTCAAGGCGTGGATCTTTTAAAGAATATTTCTTCAAGGACTAGCCAAGACGTGGATCTTTTAAAGAATATTTTTTCAAGGACTAGCCAAGGCGTGGACCTTTTAAAAAATATTTTTTCAAGGACTAGCCAAGGCGTTGATCTTTTAAAGAAAATTGTTTCAACGGCTAGTCAAGGCGTGGATCTTTTAAAGAATATTTCTTCAAGGACTAGCCAAGACGTGGATCTTTTAAAGAATATTTTTTCAAGGACTAGCCAAGGCGTGGATCTTTTAAAGAATATTCTTTCAAGGACTAGCCAAGGCGTGGATCTTTAAAAAAATATTCTTTCAAGGACTAGCCAAGGCGTGGATCTTTTAAAGAATATTTTTTCAAGGACTAGCCAAGGCGTGGATCTTTTAAAGAATATTTTTTCAAGGACTAGCCAAGGAGTGGATCTTTTAAAGAATATTTTTTCAAGGACTAGCCAAGGCGTGGATCTTTTAAAGAATATTCTTTCAAGGACTAGCCAAGGCGTGGATCTTTTAAAGAATATTCTTTCAAGGACTAGCCAA
The DNA here is from genome assembly GCF_032173495.1 of Musca vetustissima. Taxonomy (NCBI): domain Eukaryota; kingdom Metazoa; phylum Arthropoda; class Insecta; order Diptera; family Muscidae; genus Musca; species Musca vetustissima. The sequence continues at coordinate 69,584 of NW_026884294.1, forward strand.
GGCGTGGATCTTTTAAATAATATTATTTCAAGGACTAGCCAAGGCGTTGATCTTTTAAAGAACATTTTTTCAACGGCTAGTCAAGGCGTGGATCTTTTAAAGAATATTCTTTCAAGGACTAGCCAAGGCGTGGATCTTTTAAAGAATATTCTTTCAAGGACTAGCCAAGGCGTGGTTTTTTTAAAGAATATTTTTTCAAGGACTAGCCAAGGCGTGGATCTTTTAAAGAATATTTTTTCAAGGACTAGCCAAGGCGTGGATCTTTTAAAGAATATTTTTTCAAGGACTAGCCAAGGCGTGGATCTTTTAAAGAATATTTTTTCAAGGACTAGCCAAGGCGTGGATCTTTTAAAGAATATTTTTTCAAGGACTAGCAAGGCGTGGATCTTTTAAAGAATATTTTTTCAAGAACTAGCCAAGGCGTGGATCTTTTAAAGAATATTTTGTCAAGGGCTAGCCAAGGTGTGGATCTTTTAAAGAATATTTTTTCAAGGACTAGCCAAGGCGTGGATCTTTTAAAGAATATTTTTTCAAGGAGTAGCCAAGGCGTGGATCTTTTGACGAATATTTTTTTAAGGACTAGCCAAGGCGTGGATCTTTTCACGAATATTTTTTCAAGGACTAGCCAAGGCGTGGATCTTTTAAAGAATATTTTTTCAAGGATTAGCCAAGGCGTGGATCTTTTAAAGAACATTTTTTCAACGGCAAGTCAAGGCGTGGATCTTTTAAAGAATATTTTTTCAAGGACTAGCCAAGGCGCTGATCTTTTAAAGAATATTCTTTCAAGGACTAGCCAAGGCGTGGATCTTTTAAAGAATATTTTTTCAAGGACTAGCCAAGGCGTGGATCTTTTAAAGAATATTTTTTCAAGGACTAGCCAAGGCGTGGATCTTTTAAAGAATATTTTTTCAAGGATTAGCCAAGGCGTGGATCTTTTAAAGAATATTTTTCAAGGACTAGCCAAGGCGTGGATCTTTTAAATAATATTTTTTCAAGGACTAGCCAAGGCGTGGATCTTTTAAAGAATATTTTTCAAGGACTAGCCAAGGCGTGGATCTTTTAAAGAATATTTTTTCAAGGACTAGCCAAGGCGTGGATCTTTTAAAGAATATTTTTTCAAGGACTAGCCAAGGCGTGGATCTTTTAAATAATATTCTTTCAAGGACTAGCCAAGGCGTGGATCTTTTAAAGAATATTTTTTCAAAGACTAGCCAAGGCGTGGATCTTTTAAAGAATAGTTTTTCAAGGACTAGCCAAGGCGTGGATCTTTTAAAGAATATTTTTTCAAGGACTAGCCAAGGCGTGGATCTTTTAAAGAATATTTTTTCAAGGACTAGCCAAGGCGTGGATCTTTTAAAGAATATTTTTTCAAGGACTAGCAAGGCGTGGATCTTTTAAAGAATATTTTTTCAAGAACTAGCCAAGGCGTGGATCTTTTAAAGAATATTTTGTCAAGGGCTAGCCAAGGTGTGGATCTTTTAAAGAATATTTTTTCAAGGACTAGCCAAGGCGTGGATCTTTTAAAGAATATTTTTTCAAGGAGTAGCCAAGGCGTGGATCTTTTGACGAATATTTTTTTAAGGACTAGCCAAGGCGTGGATCTTTTCACGAATATTTTTTCAAGGACTAGCCAAGGCGTGGATCTTTTAAAGAATATTTTTTCAAGGATTAGCCAAGGCGTGGATCTTGTAAAGAATATTTTTTCAAGGACTAGCCAAGGCGTGGATCTTTTAAAGAATATTCTTTCAAGGACTAGCCAAGGCGTGGACCTTTTAAAGAATATTTTTTCAAGGACTAGCCAAGGCGTGGATCTTTTAAAGAATACTGTTTTAAGGGCTAGTCAAGGCGTGGATCTTTTAAAGAATATTTCTTCAAGGACTAGCCAAGGCGTGGATCTTTTAAAGAATATTCTTTCAAGGACTAGCCAAAGCGTGGATCTTTTAAAAAATATTCTTTCAAGGACTAACCAAGGCCTGGATCTTTTAAAAAATATTCTTTCAAGGACTAGCCAAGGCGTGGATCTTTTAAAGAATATTCTTTCAAGGACTAGCCAAGGCGTGGATCTTTTAAAGAATATTCTTTCAAGGACTAGCCAAGGCGTGGAACTTTTAAAGAATATTTTTTCAAGGACTAGCCAAGGTGTGGATCTTTTAAAGAATATTTTTTCAAGGACTAGCCAAGGCGTTGATCTTTTAAAGAATATTTTTTCAAGGACTAGCCAAGGCGTGGACCTTTTAAAGAATATTTTTGCAAGGACTAGCAAGGCGTGGATCTTTTAAAGAATATTTTTTCAAGGACTAGCCAAGGCGTGGACCTTTTGAAGAATATTTTTGCAAGGACTAGCAAGGTGTGGATCTTTTAAAGAATATTTTTTCAAGGACTAGCCAAGGCGTGGATCTTTTAAAGAATATTTTTTCAAGGACTAGCCAAGGTGTGGATCTTTTAAAGAATATTTTTTCAAGGACTAGCCAAGGCGTGGATCTTTTAAAGAATATTTTTTCAAGGACTAGCCAAGGTGTGGATCTTTTAAAGAATATTTTTTCAAGGACTAGCCAAGGCGTGGATCTTTTAAAGAATATTTTTTCAAGGGCTGGTCATTGAAAGGTGTGGATCTTTTAAAGAATATTTTTTCAAGGGCTGGTCATTGAAAGGTGTGGATCTTTTAAAGAATATTTTTTCAAGGACTAGCCAAGGCGTGGATCTTTTAAAGAATATTTTTTCAAGGACTAGCCAAGGCGTGGACCTTTTAAAGAATATCCCTCATTTGGCAAGTACTGTTTTTAAATATATATTTAAAGGATATAAAATAAATAAAAGAAATTATATGAAACCTTTTTAAAAGACTAAAAAACTGTTCAAAAAATACAAAAATACTTTCTTATGGAACTAATATTCATATAAAGTTCCCCGTTTGCAATTTTTTGTATAAATGTTATGTATGTAATGGACACAAATTTATTTTTATTTGTAAAAATGATTTTGACATAAAAGAACCGTTTTTTCAGCTGCCCTTTCTACTGACATTTTCAAATTTATAATGAATTGGAAGACGTGAGCGGAGAGGTAAAAACGTGGCATTTCAATCAAAATTTTGCGAAATGTTGATGGCGCTTTGTTAACAAACATTTCTTATTATGTTAAGTGGATGATGATTACATGGAAAGAAGCCAAAAAGTCGCTGAATTTAATCGCAACATTTGAAAAAAAATATTGGGCAGACGAAGGGGGTTTTGATACATATCTAAGCAAATAGTATTGAGAGGATGTACATATGTATGAACTTTGTCGGCGGCATATGTATTGTAATTCATATGAAACGAATGGCGAATTTTAGTTCTTTGGAATGTTATTTTTTAAAGGACTGTCTAAGGCATGAATTTCAAAGGAGTATTTTTCCAAGGACTGTCTAAGGCGAGGATTTCTAAAGGAGTAGTTTTTCAGGGACTGCCTAAGGCATGGATTTATTTTTCAAGGACTACAAGGGGCATGAATTTTTGGCAGAATATTCTTCAAGGACTATGAGAGGCGTGTGTTTTATAAGAATTATTTTTTCAAGGACTATAAGACGTGTGTATTTTTTAAAGAATACTTTTCCAAGGATATATAAATTATATTTAATGTCCTATTACATTTCTACCTTATGCTGAATATTTGAAATTATTTTTATTATATTTCAAAATTTCAAGCAATATTGTACAATATAGAATGGAATCATTTCTCGTAACAATAGTTAACATTGTCTAACCAAAAATTGTATCCCGCACACCATCCTCATCCTTCATCATATTGTCATTATACTACCATCTGCTAATCTTGCCAAGAAGGCAAACGACCGGGACCTGTGGTCTTGTGGGCATTATCAATGACGCCAACAATGAAGTTACCACTACTACTGCTCTGGCTGACGCTACCGCTGCACTTTCCCTGTCACTGCCTCACTGTCTGTTATTGTGTCCGCCGTATTTTGAATTAGATTTGATTGATGAGAATTACTTTACAATGACTGACTGCCTGACATTGTGTTTTACTTGGCAATTTATTTATTCATTCGTTTCATTCATATCTTCCCATTTCATTTAAATGTTGAATAAAAACCACGAGGATGAGTGGGTATTGTTTTTGTCCACCAAATTCATTTCATTTTTATTTATTTCACTTAAAAGGAAATGAGTGAACGAATGAATAGAGTTGAATAGAATGGATTACATTATGGCAGACGCAGCACACCGCACGGCACCACTCCATTCATAGTGAAACATCAAAATCTACAATCATGTTAATACATCATTATGACAAGTACCCCGGAATTGTGTCCCGACTGAGGAACGACATCTCATCTCACTTTCTTTTTTGCTTTTGTCAAAGAAAATTTTACATTTCCATAAATGGAATGAAATATTTTGTTGAATGCATGAAAAAATACGATAATAATTTCTTGTAGTTATGAATTGTGACATTTTCAAAGACCTTAGAAAATATTATTTTCAAATTCCACGCCTATTGTAGGCCTTGGAAAATATTATTTTCAAATTCCACGCCTATTGTAGGCCTTGGAAAATATTATTTTCAAATTCCACGCCTATTGTAGGCCTTGGAAAATATTATTTTCAAATTCCACGCCTATTGTAGGCCTTGGGAAAAATTATTTTAATTATTATTTTTAATTTATTTAACTAGTAAGGAAAGTAGTAAAGTCGGACTGGACCGACTATACCCTTCACCATTTTGGGTATATTGTACATATGTTCCCTCGAAGGAACATACTCATGTCTTTCTGCAACCAGGGCAGATTTAGAGTCGTCTGCGTACTGTGGTACAAATTTATGGAAAACGATTTATAGCAAAATTGATACAAGCTATACGGTACGCCGCACTGTTTAAAATTTAATTACAATCAGACACCCGTTCGAAATACATATGGAAGCTATGGCTGCATCTGCACCAATTTCAAAAAAAAAAAAAAAAAAAAAAACAAAGTTTCAATTTGATACGTTGTGCAAAATTTCGTGTTAATCGGACAAACATTAGGAGTTTGGTGCACTATTTCTGTTAAATCGGACGAAAATATATATGGGAGCTATATCTAAATCGGAACGGATCTTCACGAAACATAACACACATCCTTCTAGACTCAATTTAGTACGATATGCCAAATTTCGTGCAAATCGAAGAATATATAGGGTCTTTGGTGCACCATTTACATTAAATCGGACGAAAATATATATGGGAGCTATATCTAAATCTGAACTGATTTTCCAGAAACTCTCCACTTATCATTCTAGGCTTGAATCAGTACGAATTTCCAAATTTTGTGCAAATCGAAGAATATATAGGGTCTTTGGTGCACCATTTACCTTAAATCGGACGAAAATATATATGGGAGCTATATCTAAATCTGAACAGATTTTCACGAAACTTGACACACAGCAATCTACACTTAATTCAGTTTGCTATGCCGAATTTCGTGCAAATCGAAATATACATAGGGACTTTGGTGCACCATTACCCTTAAATCGGACGAAAATATATATGGGAGTTATATCTAAATCTGAACCGATTTTTCCCAATTTCAATAGGATTTGTCCTTGGGCCAATTTAAAGAGCTGTGCCAATTTTTTTTTTTTTTGCATAGAATCAATAAGTGATTCTTTGCATATTCTCAAAAGGAACCATGTATCTATCTCGTTTCCTTTTGCCTGTTACAAACATATGCACAAGGACATAATACCCTGTACAGCAGTGTGGTGAAGGGTATACATATTATGTCTTATATCACTAATGTTTCTAATAATGGCTTGAGTTTTATATCTTAATGGAAATTTGTAAGTATGTGACAGAACCACTATCGCATTTTACATTAGGCAAAAGATTTTTCGTTTGCCGGTAAGTGATTTTTTGCCACATTATGTGATTACCTTTTCGCAAAAAAAATAAATTTTGTTTCATTCGAAAATCAATTGTACGTAATCTATAAATGTATTCTTTTAAATACTCTTCTGACTAGATTGTCTTTGACCATTTGAGTGGATCAGGCGAGGATTTGTCTCTAATTATCTAATAAGATATGCCTCATATCGGTCCATATTTTCAAAATGGGTTTTAATGTAATTACAGACATACTAAAGATTACTTATTGTGTTGATTTAAAAATATTCCGTTACTCTAACAAAAATAAGTTCGAACCAAAGTACAATGAAATGTTTTTATTTCTGAAAAAAATATATATTTTTTTTTGTTAAGGCTACTGATACTAAATATCGGCAGAAGGTGACATTGCTCGTTAACGTAATTAAAACCACATACACACACGCACTAATATCATCCTTCATAAGAAGACAATAGATTTTTGACAAATGTTTGCTACTATTATTTTACTAACTTCATAAAAGTATCATTTAACTGATTTTTATCTGCACAGTTATAACAGCAGTTATTACACCATTATTTGAAATTGTACAACATTTATGGTCCTTGCAAAAAACCACTACACAAACACAACAAAAACCTGAAATGAACACCACCACCGCAAATAAAAAACCCACGACGCCAACAACAATCAACCGATATCAGAGTCATCATCAATAATGGTTGGAAATTAAAAAAAAAAAAAAAACAGAAATGGGATAAAAACTATAAAATTGCAATCAATGGTCAGTCGCTAAAGGAGTGTATTACCTTTATACAACAACTAGACAACAATGTGCATCATCAGCCAGCCGCACCCAGCAACAACACACATATACGAATCACCCTTAAAATCGCATTGCCAATTTAAAACAAGACCAGCAAAACATTTTGGGGTGCGTACAAAGTTGATTAATGGACCATTCAGGACAATCACAACAACAACACCGAGAAACGAGAGCATCAATGCCACTCGACAAATGGACTTTTGCGAATTGCTTGCAGAGGACCAGATAGGAGGGAGGATGAGCAGTGGAGAACAATAACAAGAGTATAATATGACACTGTGACAAGTCTATTATGGCAATAAATTCAACAATACCACCAGACAACAAAAATATATATAAAAAGAAAAAATCCAGTGCAACAACAACAATGCCAGCAATAATGATACGAGAATTAAATAGCGAAATAAAGGCAGCACATTTTACAAAAAAACTACACGAATGGACTGGAAGATATATGTACCACCTAAATGGGCAGTGATGAGCCGAACAACATGAACACTGCCATTACCACCACAAAATAAAAGCAATTGAGGCATAAAAAAGTTGTGCAATTTTTGTTGTTGCTGGACTATTTTGTTTTTTTTTTTTTTTTTTTTTTTTTTTGTGGCAGTCACCACAATTATAGACACAATAATCATAAAAAACCGCAAATGTTCATCAAATACAACAACTAAATAGAATGACACAAAAAAATTTCAGGACGAACAAACAAACAACGAAAATAGCCATTAACAATCATCATCATACATGGACTATAGAATTGTTTATTGTCTGCTAAATGGCGATTTTTTTTTTTTGCTGGCTATGGGGATACGCTGATGAGATGTACATCACTTTGTAGAATAAAGTAAACTAAATAGCCAAATAATGGCTATCTTAAGTGTGAGATGTCTATATATACAAAATGTTCAAGTGATTAACTAATGTAAAATATTGTAAATGGAGGCAATAGAGAAAAAAATATGGCTAATACAAAATTAACCAGTAAGGAACGTTAAAAAGTCGGACGGGGCCGACTATATGATATCCTTCACCACATACAATATATGTTAATATCTGGAACATCCTGTATCTAAAACAGACATAGCATCATTGGAGGACTATTGAGATGGAATCGGGCGAACTTAAATATGCTATCTAGATATATATGTGAACCAATTTAAAAAAATCCCCATACACATACCATTCTGAAATCAATGAAAAATTGCATGTCAAACGGGCAGACTTGGAGCAATATAAAAACACATGGGGACCTGGGCCCCCCCCCCCGTTGCAACATGAATTTTTTTCACAGTAAATTTATGTTTGCAACAGTGAATTTTTTCATTTTGTACTTTTGTACTATATATAAAAGACCTATATCAAAATCCGATTTTAACAAACCTTATCACAAATTATTTTTTCCCCAATTGCATTCGATATGCAAAATTTTGCTCAATCGGACATATATTTGGAGTCATTCCCAAAAAATCGAAAGGAACTATATATGGGAGCTATTTCGAAATCTGAACCGATTTAACAAAACTTCGCAGATATCAGTCTTGAACTAATTCCGTACTCTCTGCAAAATATTGTCCCAATCGGACAAATATTGGAAGTTTGGTGTTTCATTCACATAAAATTGGACGAAACTATATATGGGAGCTATATCGAAATCTGAACTGAGTTTAACAAAACTTCGCTGACATCAGTTTGAACCTAATTCAGTACTCCGTGCAAAATTTTGTCCCAATCGGACAAATATTGAAAGTTTGGTGACAACAAATCGGATGAAACTATATATGGGAGCTGTATCTAAATTTGAACCGATTTTAACAAAACTTCGCAGACATCAGTCTGGACCTAATTCAGAACTTTTTTGACCCAATCGGACAAATATTGGGAGTTTGTTGTATCATTGAAAACAAATCGGATGAAACTATATATGGGAGCTATATCTAAATCTGAACCGATTTACTCCAATTTCAATAGGATTCGTCCTTGGGCCAAATAAGTGAACTGTGCCAAATTTCATCCAGATCGGATTATAAATGCTACCTGTATTTTGTTCACAAAAATACATGGCCGGACATGCGTAAATCGACTGCGAAAGTGATTCTATGCATGTTCCTGTTACAAACATATGCCTAAAGTCATAATACACTGTACCACAGACCCTAAAATGGGTCTGTATATAACTTTGTATACAAGGAAGTTTTCTAACCAGTGATAGCACGATATGCCATAAATTGAAATACTAAAAATCTAAAGAATTTGTGTTAAAAACCGGTAAGGAATGTTCTAAATTTGAACCTGTTTTAAAGAAACTTTACTCATGCTATTCTGACTCAATGTGGTGCGTTATGCAAAAGTTTAATTTAAATAAAATCAGGCGAAAATACATATGGGAGCTATATCTAAATCTGAATCGATTTTCTCCAATTTCAATAGGGTTCATCTTTGGATCAAATAAGTGAACTGCGCCAAATTTAACGTGGGCAGACAGACAGACGAACATGCATAAATCGACTCGGAATGTTATTCTACACATTTTCTCTAAAGTATCTTTGGTCTATCTCCTTTTCTTTTGCATGTTACAAACACAGGCACAATGACATAATACCCTGCAACATAGGGTGGTGAAGGATAAAAATATATGTAGTATAAAGAGGTAGTTAATCCTTTAAAATCACAACTTTAGATATATTTCGAATTTTTTTTTTATGCAGGAATCTCAAAAAAAAAAAAAAAAAAAATTGAAAAAGCTTTAAGTTTGGACGGGTAAAAACGGATTATGTAAACCATAATACAAATTTCAGAAATGTTTAATGGATAATTATAACCTCAGCCTTATAGCTAATGAGGGTGATACCCTCCACCATGGATATACTGACTGGCACTAGAAATGAAAATATAGGGAACATACCAACAAGTGGACCTATTCGGCTTATATTCGACTAGAAAACACACAAGGAAAAACACCGAAAGTAAGTTTTCGGTCCACTTCATCCCAAAATTTTATTCTGGTCATCACCGAAAATTATAGACGTTGTCCTTGACCATAATTGGAACTTCATGGAAATTTTCAAAGCGATCAGCGCTATATTTCCGCCCTCTAATGTGATAATGAGTTACTAAATAATATCTGAATACGTAAGCACCTATAAATATTTAAGTGTAACTCTATAGCAATTCGTTTAGATGCTAGAGTGATTACAACAGACAGAAGGACACATAGACAGACGGACATGATTATATCGTCATAGAAGAATACGCTGATCAAGAATATATATATTTTATGGGGTCGGAAATGATTATTTCGATGAAATAATCTGAAAAACTGAAAAACAAAATTAATATACCCTTCATACTATGGTGGAGGGTATAAAAAGTAAAGTTAGTGGTGTGCCGTGATGTAGAGGCTTTGTTAACATATGCATCTATTTTGGCAATCTCTTTAACACCAGGTACATAAATTTACAAATCGATTCAGTAACTGAATTAACAACAACTTATTTTTTTATTTCAATTTTAACTGAGAAATAACGACGGTCTGCAAGATCTTCATATGCCACTCTCATATTCATCTTTCAGCAAAAGAAAACAACTCCAAACACCCAACATTACATTTGAAATAAAATTTCTAATAGAATTACAAAATCTTGGGCGAAAGGAAAAATTCGATACTAAGGGCGTTGCATAACATTACGTTGAACAACGAACAGATTACAAGATTATAATTGAAACAATCCAGAGAACATTATTAGATACAGAATCTGTAAAACAAATCGTCCTCCTTCTTTGAATTTATCGTTAAATATCAATGGGAAATATGATATTTTATTTTATTGAATGAAGACTCATGGACAAAAAATGTAATTTCAACACTTCATGTCGAACAAGAGTATAATTTTCCAAAGAAAACAACCAAAGAAAATTTGTAAAATGTTGCACGCATTTTTTACAAGATTATTTTGACAAAAACACAAAAAAAAAACAAAAGTAACAAGGACAAGGATGTTTCCTCTTTTGTTCCAAAACTGTTCGTTATTGACACTTTTTTTTTGCGAGAATGACACGGAAGTGTAACTACCCACAATTTCGTGTTTTTTATGGGAAATAATAAAAAAACCCAACTAAATCATAAAACACCAAATACTAATGGCAGGGGAGGGGTTTGAGGGAGAGAGTGCATGAGTCCGTGTGCAAGCGAGCCATGTAACCAAAAACTAGGGATGATTATTTTGTCATTTCGCAGCAGTTTTGCGAACAATAGGCCCATTAATGGTCACATTAGCAGTCATAACACTTGAAATAATGCATTTCATAAAAGTGGCCTTTGTTTTAGAGTTATTTTATTTTTTTATTTGCGCAAAACTGTGCAGTTTTATGACACATTATTGTAAGTGTAACAGTTTTTTGAATGGATATTTGGACACTACATTTATTTAATAAAAACATACCTCGTTGGTATGATTTATTGTGTTTTAATATGGGGCTGTGTTAGTAGAAGGCACTCACAGTTATTTTTTGATTATTTAGCTCATATCGAAAGAGAAATAAATTAAAATAAATAAAGAATCTTTCTGGGAGGAAATATAATATTTATTTGCCTATCCGTTTTATAATTTGCTCTACAGACTAATAGTGTAATATAATTGCATGCTTACCTACGAGACCCGTAACACTACAAATCTGCATTCCAACCTAACCAGAAATAATTTAAAAAATGTTGGTATATTCCTTATGTTTGAGATAATGTATGCAAAATAGGATCCCACACTTGACTTATATTAAATATCTGTTTTTCACCATATTCGAATTTTGAGGGAGAGGAAACTGAAAGAGAGTTAACAGATAGGCACATTTTTATACCCTTCACCACACTGTGGTACAGGGTATTATGTCTTTGTCCATATGTTTATAAGAGGCAAAAGGCAACGAGATAGACACATGGTTCCTTTTGAGAATATGCATAGAATCACTTTCTGAGTCGATTTACGCATGTCCGTCCCTCCGCCCGTCTGTCCATGTTAAATTGTAAACAAAGTACAGGTCGCATTTATGATCCGAATTGGATGAAATTTGGCATAGGTCACTTATTTGGCCCAAGGACGAACCCTATTGAAATTGAGACAAATCGGTTCAGATTTAGATATAGATCCCATATATATATATATATATTCTTCCGATTTAAGGTAAATGGTGCACCAAAGTCCCTATATATCTTTAGATTGGCACGAAATTTGGCACAGCGTATTAAATTAGGTCTAGAATGATGTGTGTTGAGTTTCCAGAAAATCGGTCCAGATTTATATATAGCGCTCATATATATTTTCGTCCGATTTAATGTAAATGGTGTATCAAAGTCCCTATATATATATTTCGATTTGCACGAAATTTGGTATAGCGCAATGATTTAGATTTAGCTCCCATATATATTTTCCTCCGATGTAATGTAAATGGTGCATCAAAGTCAATATATATCTTTCGATTTGCACGTTAAGTGTCGTGAAATTCGGTTCAGATTTAGATATAGCTCCTATATATCCTTTCTTCCGATTTTATGAAAATTGTGCACTAAAGACCAAAAGTTTGTCCGATTCATAAATAGGATTCATCTGTTGAATATATCCAAAGTGGTGAAGGGTATCATATAGTCGGCCCCGTCCGACTTCACTACTTTCCTTACTGGTTCATATCTATGTTCGGTTGGCTCAGAAAGTTCAAATTTTGGATTAAAAAGATATTCTAATCGTTTTGTAGAAGACTTTCAAATTGTTCATTTTTTATGGTAGAGATATCAGATTAGTCAGATAGATATCAGATAATCAGGTTTGTTCCAAATCTATTACTCCCTGAATGCACCAGTCACCCAGACAGTGTTCGAAAATATGTACCGTTTCGGATTATACTACAATATTTTTCCAAATGTCTAACATCGGAATGAAACAGGAGCCTTATTGGAACCCATGAAAGACTAAATCGATAAAATTCAATCTTAAAACAGCATTGGGAACTAGTGGTCAAAAGAACAGTGAATGATGTTAACAAAACCCTTTTGGGTTACTCTAAGTCTTCTTGTCCTATTACCAATTATTTAAAAAAATACCCGCAAATTTGGTGAACCAATAAACTTGCAGCTTCTCGGAAAATTAGAAGGAAATGACAGTGAATCAAAGTTCAATAAGTATAAAATTGAGATTAAGAGAGCTAAACAAAAATCGTTAGTGTGTCAAAAGGAAGTGTTGATAAAACTGACTGAACACAATATCTTAGGCAGTATTAAACGAAATGTTGTATCGAGGACTCGGAAAACTAATTTTTCCGAGTTGTAGGACTTGGATGTAGATGTATAATTAGCTATCCAAAAAGCGAAATCCTTAGCCCAAGGACTACAGACTGATTAGCAGATCATCCATACTTTTAGCGATAATGGAAAGGTTACTGGACCTCGATTGATAACACGCTTACATCAAGGGCAAATAGGCCTATACTGCTTTACTACCTCAAGGTTATGTGGATAAAAAATTAGGGACTTCTAATTGGAATCAATCCACTTGACACTCCTTTAGTGGATCGGGTTGATATAATGCTGAAAATAACATATTTAATGGAAAAAATGGGGATAGTTTCATAAGGAAATTTCTTTATATGTTGCTCATCGCAGGATGGGCAACTCGGACCTCTGTTCTTGCTCTTAGTGATAAATGAAATTCAAATTCCGACCAGTCTAACACAATTGGAAACATACCATGGAACGTTAGTCACTTAACGTCGAAGGTCGTACAGAAATGTGTCAAAGTGCACTTTATTCCACATAGATAAGAGCTGGGGACGGCAACTGGCTATACGATACCTACATCTGCATCTCTCTTTAATAAGAAGGTAAAAAAACTTATACTAACTAAACAATCACTGTGGCGTTTTTTGAGCAGAAAATCTAGCAATCATGAAAAGGTAGCAGAATTGGTCAAGGAAACATAGCAGCCATAGCAATATTAACGGAAATAATATAGCTGACGATCTCGCTCGAGGTGGGTCATAGTTGATCAATATGTCAATTTAATTCGTAAGATCTGCTTCGAGAATGCTGGATTTGAGGGACTTGGGAGCAGAACCTCTAAATGCATCTGACCGGTTATTTCTTGACGGAAAAAAGAAGGAGCTAACTTTTGGGTTCATACCAGGTCAATGCAGAATAAGAACTCTTATTTTAATGTCGTATATTCAAGGATTAGGAGGAGACAGAAACGATCGGGCATATAGGGACGAAATTTACACGCTGACCTTCTCTGACATAGATCCCATCATAAGTTTTAACTTTGCTAACGAAATTGTCTTGGTTGGTTATTAAACCTAAACTTAACTCCTCAGTCTTCTTTTCATGCCATATCTTCGCTTCGTTTTTAATTTTTTTTCTTTTTAGGGTGAACACAATGGATAAATTCACCTGTGGTATAATATGAGGTATATCAATTATTGAAACCTACATTGCAAAACTTGTAAGTAGTGAATCATTTCGTAGTTTCAAAAATATGGGACTGAAAATTGACATCTGTCAAATTCAGTTGTTAAACCATTTTTTCTTTTTAGTTGAAAATCTGACATTGACGAATATGGATCCATTAACTATCTCACAACGTACAAACAGTACCAGAACCTGGAGAATATGGTTTACACAATTGTCCAAAGATGGAAGCAATTCGCTAACTTGTGAAGAAATTTTAAGAGCCCTGAGCGATTACAAATATTTTAAGGCGGCCATCGTCTCGCTCGTTCGTCTGAACATATCGCTACTGTAAGTGAAAGAGTTGCCAAAGCCCCTAATGTGCTGCCTTCTCGTCGTTCTCAGAAATTGGGCATGTCTTATGGCCTCTCCATTTAAATCTAAACCTACATTTATATAAATATCAGCTCACGAAAAATCGGAAACCAATCGACCATTTACAACGTCGTAGATGCGTGGAATAGATGCTTGAGCGGCGGTGTTCTATCAACATTTTCTTCAGTGATGAAACAGATTTCTCTCTCGGTGGGTATGTTAATAAGCAAAATTGTACAGTATGGGGTTTTGATAATCATCAAACCTTGAATAGGCCCTTTGCTCCGAAAACGACGATGGAACGACTGTCAACAATCAATACGTCACTTTGGACTGTTATGTTCATATGATAACCGGTTTTGTTGTCTACTTTTGGGGAATATATGTTTTAAACAAGGCAGTGTCACCTGCCGCACCTCTCGAGGATCTTAGGGTTTAGATACCGAATTCTCTTTTTAGGTATTTCTTTGAAAAAATCCACCTAGGATAATATTTAGGCATGGATCCCCTTAAGAGTTATTGCCGATAAAATATAAAAATAGTCGTTGAAAATTGCATGTACAAATTTAATAACAGAATTAAAAATTGACTTTTACTAACAGAACATGCTGTTGATAAAATTGGAAGATCTTAGTCTCACCTTCAATCAAATTGACTGTAATTTGGTATTTTGGGCCCGCACTGGTAGATGATATTCTTACCAAAAATTATCACTTTTGGTCCCCATTTTTGGTAACCCTCATATAACGATACCCCTCTATTTTCAGGTTTTCGGAGTAAGCCCCCAATTTTTCAGTATTTAGAAGATTTTGAGGACATTTTTCAACCAAATTGTCTATATTTCAAATTTAATGAAAGTATGCCATAGTTTTATGTCCATAATACATAAACCAACCAATTTCATATTATTTTGATATTAAATACTACTATGAAAATAAATATTTAATTTTTTCTGTTTGACCCGCCATTTTGAATTAATTTTATTTGATTTTCCAAATCTAATTTCACATATCGCTCATTTGCTGTAAGACCGACATAAATCAATTAAATCGATTTTGCAAAAAAGGTGTTTAATTTTTTCAATTGACTCACACCTTGCATGGCACAGCTTCTCGATCAGGGTTTCACGATTTTAGATGTATGCCGGTCTTGCTACAAATGAGCGATATGTAATAAATAACCGTATCTCTATAAAACGCGTTCAAAAATAATTTTGTTAATTCAATTTCGATCCATCCTAATGAATCTTTACTTTTTTCTTGCATCAGCGTATTTTTTTCATAAAGGTAAAAGGTTGGATCTCTGGCCCATAGTGGTACCTAACAAAAGAATGTATTATCAGTTATAGTATCCGGCACTTCACACCTGCACCTTCCAATATTTTTATATAACCGAATTTAACCCCGAATTTTTTCTGCATTCTTAGAACAAATTTCTGTTCAAAGATTTAATGCAACTATCCTAAAGAGGATATGCACAAAATTTGACATCGCTACATCCTTGCATTCGGGAGATACAGTATATTCTTTAGGAAAAATAGCAAAAGAACCAAATGCAAAATCGACTGAAGAATATTTATACCCTATACAACTATGTTGTCAGGGTATAATAGCTTTGTGCAGCCCCAAGAGTTTGTAATGCCGCGAAATATTGGTCACCATTAAGTATACCGATCGTCATATCTCGACTAACTGAGTCGATCTAGATATGTGTGTCCGTCCGTCTGTCCATTACAATTTGAAAACACGATACAGGCCACAGTTATGGATCAATCTTCACGAAATTTTGCATGAAGGATGGGTTGTGGCCAATGAAAACCCCTATTGTTTTTGGTAAAGATCGGCTAATATTTAGGGGATGAAATTGACCAACAACTTTATTTTGGTCTGATTTTCTGGTCGCTCCAGACGACCAGAGGAGTGATTGGCCTTTAAATTGATACCAATTATATTGTCGTATGTACTCGGATGTGGGAGTTACATTTAAATATGAACAGGTGCTTACGTACTGAGATATTTCCACACTGGAAGGCGAAAATATAGCTCTGATCGGTTTAAAATTTTCCACGAGGGTCCAGGTATAGGCAAAGACAACGCCTATAATTTTCGGGGATGATTAGATAATAATTTTGGGATGAAGTGGAACGAAATGTTATTTTTTTGTGTTTTTCGAGTCGATCTATAGGCCACAATTATAAGCCGAACATCACAACACAGCCCACGGTGAAGGGAATCTGGACAAGTAATTAGAGGGGCTGTACTGAATATTAGTAATATTCGGAATATATGTCTGTGTAGGAAGAGGCGCTGTTGATCTCTAATCGGGAAATAGGGTGCTAATATCGCGAACTATTGTCCAGGCTCAGAATAAACATCCGCGTAAAGTTAGAGTTCCGTGGAAGTTGTGTAGGGTATCGTATGGTCGACCCCGTCCGAATATACTGCTCCGCTCACTGGTTTTATTTTTCTTTAGATATGTGTCGTCCATAATCAGTTCTTGGCATACGAAATCAAAATAATATATACCTACTAGCTGCATATTAATATAAGCTCTAAAATATTTTGTTACCTATGGGCAACATTGGGCCACAAAGGGTTAAGGAAAATCGTTTTATAAACCACCTTTCGAAGAAATATTCAGGCGTCGGGGCTATACCCCTTGGTATCAAAATTATCCATATTTCTAATACATACATTGTGGGCCGACGTTAATGCCCAAGCGCTACATAAGTGAAATATAGTGGATCATTCTGAATATTCTTGATCATTCTCTTACATTTGCAACTTTACTAATGGCGAAAGTGAATTTAGTCTACAGTGTCATCAGAAATATAAAAATAACTCCACTTTTTCAATGTTATAACGATGTTTAAAATACCAACAATGCCATCATAATGTTTTTGCAATATCAACGACACCCCACAGGGCGGCTTACATACAAGTTACCCTTATATTCCCCAGAGCAGTGCAGAAAGGAGGCCAAAGCTCAACTCCCTCTTTAAATTTAATGCAGTTGTCGACTACGACGAAAATCAAAAACAAATCCTCAGGCGTAGTTTGTTAAAAAGCGTTCATTCACATGATAGTCACCACTTTGTTTGTTCGTTCGTCCGTCCGCTTACATTTTATTTGGGCCGTATTGTTTATTTCAACGCGTGTAACCTGTAATTTTCACACCAATATCCGTTTTCGTCCAATGTCCACAAATTTTACTGGCAATGTCATTGTGGGGGTATGTCTGATGAATGCGTTACCATTGTTGTTGTTGGTTTTAAATGTTTTGCAGATTCGTGTGGTGATTTATTTCATTTTCTCTATCAGCTATTGTTTTGTTTTTCAATTCTTTTATTTGTCACTTCATTTGCAATTCCCATTAAATTGATATTACTTAACAATGTTGTTGTTATTGTTGTTGCAGTAGCTACTAACCAGCAAAAAGTGTTGAAACAAATATCGAGGCGAAGATTTTTTTTCAACGCTTCAGGCAAATCGTCAGTTAGCATTCGTAAATTCCCAAAATACGTTTTGCCACCATGTGTGAATTGTTGTAACTGCAGTTCGGTGTCACTTTCGTTATGTTAAAGTTGGAAAAATACCATGTTAAAGTTGTTAAAATATTATTCACTTTTTTCTCATTGCATTTGTGTGTGTGTTATGATACCCAATTTGGTTTGAATGGCCCGGTCAAAAAACGGAAAAGGTTATGAGAAAACGATGGGGGAGTTAAACGATAAATGATATGACACTACAACATATTTAAATGGTTTTATGGGAAATATTGTTAACTATGAGAAAAAAAAACGATTTTATGGGAAATAGTTTAAGTAGAAGGTTTAACGTATTTACTATGAATATAATAGTTACAGATTTACTATTTAAAACAAAGAGTTATTACGAATTGAAAATTAGCCCACGTTTCGGGCATAATTTCATTTCGTAATTGTGACTCGTTTTCAAAGACATAAAAGTATAAAGATAGGACAATCGATACGTCAACAATTTCCAATAGATTGATTTTCCTCTGTTGTTACGATATCTTAACAACAGAGCAAACGATATTAAACGTTTTAAACGCTATATCGCAAGCTTATAAAATAAAAACATATTTTTTGAGTACAGATCTCTAATTTTATTTACATTTTGTACACACATTATCGCGTATTTGCGTTTTAATTGTTAACATGCCTCTGTTATGCCTGATTCCCCCTGGATATTTTTTCATAAACTATTTTGTCAAAATGCATTTTGTCGAGTCTTTACGGTTTCTATGTCTTTGTCGTTTTTTGGCAAATTGGTTTCAATCCGATGGAATATACATATTTAATCGGGCATATAATCGTACGATTGTGACTCGTTTTTGGCAAATTGGTTTCAATCCGATGGAATATACATATTTACTACTTAGTCTGGGTTTATACATGCAACTTTTTTAAGCAACTCTGCTGCTGTTCTCTTAGATTCTCTTTTGAATTTATTCCCCCTTGCCACTTTTTATACTTCTCAGTTCTAAGAACTCAACAGAATTGCTTAGAAAAGTTGCATGTATAAACCCAGACTTAAGGGAATACAAAAGTCGATTTTTTGTTCAGGGTTGCCGAAGGAGTCTATGAGTCGACGATTTTTTTTTTTTTTGAAATCGGAGTCAGACCAGATCCAAAAACTTTTCCCATATATATTTTTTACAATCTATATATATTTTACGACTTAGAGGATAAGGAAGTGAATTAACATAATATTAACATTAACAAATTAACGTAATAAAGAAAAATCTCCTTTTTCGACGGTTGATTTGATTTTCGATCACTGAAATATCTGATACCCAAAAATTACAATGGAATTCGAAAGAGTACATGGTCTCCAGATTTAACAAAGTGGCGGATCACTAACGACCACTAACCAGTTTAAAAATTAAGGAAGATCTTCGCCGATCTTTGGCCTTATCCTAGTTAATAGTATAGCTATGTACGTTCAGAATAATGTCCTAAAATTTGGTACCGATGGATTACAAGTTTTTGAATTTTTGAATACTCATTATTCCCAAAAAAAGGCAGGTAAAACGTATTTTAAGTCTCAGAAAGACTCTTGTCTTCCTTTGATTCGGACACAATAAATCAGTTATATTTAGACGAGTTTTGAGATTTTTCCTTGAAATTTCAAAAGCAATTAATTATAAAAGGTAATCAGCAATCCAGATATATTTTACTGTCATATGGAGGCTATATTAAAACGGGGACCGATATTGATATTTTTGGTTGTGAGTTTTCGCACACAATAAGAATTCAAAATATGTACTTACTAGCATATGCCCGCAACTTCGTTAGCGAATGTAGGAAATATTTAAAAATGTGTTAATATATTATTTTATTCTATTTCACATTAATGTCGACCATACTCAACCATCTAACTAAACTTCCTGCATACCCCGATCCAACTCTATTAATTCACCCACAATTAAAATTGTACCGAATTTAGTAGTAGAATTTCCAAAACTTCGTACTGAACCCAAAACTACACCCCCACACTGATACGAAATTCAAGTTTCAGGGTTCCAATTCTATCGGTCCACCCACAATTCAAATTATACCAAATTTTTTACACAGCAGTGCCAATTCCAAAACTTCCTATATACCCCAATCCTACACTCCCACACTGATACTAAATTCAACTTTTAGGATTCGAACTCGAATTTTACCAAATTTAGTACAAAGAAGTACGAATTTCCAAAACTTCCTACATACCCCAATCCTACACCTCCAGTACCAATTTCCAAAACTTCCTACATACCCCAATCCAACACCCCCACACTGATTCTAAATTCAAGTTTAAGGATTCCAACTCTATCGGTTGACCCACAATTCAAATTGTACTAAATTTAGTACATAGTAGTAAAAATTTTCAAATCTTCCTACATACCCCAATCCTACACCCCCACACTGATACTAAATTCAAGTTTAAGGATTCCAACTCTTTCGGTTCACCCAAAAATCAAATCGTACTAAATTTAGTACATAGTAGTACCAATTTCCAAAACTTCGTACATACCCCAATCCCCAATACCCCTACACCTCCACAGTGATCCTAAATCAAAATTTCAGGACTCCAACTCTATCGCTTCACCACAATGTCAATTGTAACAAATTGAGTACACTTAGTACAAATTTCTAAAACTTCCTACATACTCCAACCCTACACCCCCACAGTGATCCCAAATCCAAGTTTCAGGATTCCAACTCTATCGGTTCATTCACAATTCAAATTGTACCAAATTTAGTACACATTTCTAAAACTTCCTACATATCTCAATCTTAGATCTCAACAGTGATACTGACTCCAAAATTCATGATTCTAGCTCTATTGGTTCACCTAAAATTCAAATTGTACAAAACTTAGTACCATTTAGTACCCATAAGTATTATATTCTTAAACTGAATCCTGACCCCAATCCCACACCCCTACAGTGATCCTCACTCTAAATTTCATTGTTTCCGCTCTATAGGATCACCCAAATCCAAACTGCACCGATTATAGTACGATTTAGTACTTTTCGTACACATAAGTAACAAATTTCCAATACTATGTTCATATCCCAATCCTACACTCTGACCGTAATTTTAATTTCAAATTCCATGATTCCAGCTCGATTTGTATCTCCAAATTAAATTTGTACCAAATATAGTACCATATAGTACTTTTCGTATACATAAGTACACGCTTTTAAAAACATCTCCTTAAATGGACCCTACTTCTCAACCTCAATTCACAATTCAAATTTCAAGTTTTTAACGCTATCCGTTCACATGCTACAGAATTGTACCAAATTTAGTACATTTTCGGATAGTCATAGTTCGAATTTCCAAAAACCCTTTGGTACATCTATCAAGATGTCATCAAGATTCTAGCTTCAGCCGTTTCGTCTGGGCGTTGATGAATCTTTAAATCAGTCAGTCAGTCAATCACTTTACTTTTTTATTAGTATAGATAGCAGATTCGGTTGAAAAACGTCCCAACAGCACCAAAATACAGAATAGGTGGAGATGCCTTTATATGGGGGCTAACACGAAACTAAAGTCAATATTATTAATTTTTAGTAGCGAAATTACTGTCAATTCGAAGGAAAATCGAAAATCCCAAAAATACCAAATATTGGGAACTTACCGTATTTTGGGTCTACCCCGAAACTTGAGCCAATATCAATAATTTTTAGTAGGGAGGTTGGCTATACTTCATGAAAATCGTACCAACAAATATAAAATACTGAAAATTCTGAAGTATCGTTATATGGGGCTACCCCAAAAGTTGGGTCAATATTTTTCATTTTTATTAGGAACCCGATATACAATATTACAGCCAATTCGGTTGAAATGTGGCCAACATCTGCAAAATACCGAATAGTGGAGTGTACCGTTTTATAGGCGCTATACCAAAACGTGGATCGATATACCCCACTTTAAACACCAAACATTCTAGAAGTGCTAGAAAAATCTGTGCAAAGATAGTGTCAGAGTCTAACCCAAAATCGATTCCGTATCCTACAAAATTTGACAAACTGTAACTTTGCATAAAAATGAATATATTTCGAATCCTTTTCAGAGCATGTAGTAGATTAAGAAATGTTTGTCCGTCAGAATGTTAGCCAGCCTGGCTAGCTGATATACACAATAATTCAAAAAGGTAGTAGGGGGGACTGGGGCACATTCGGCAATTGCGATTTCGATATGAAGTTCTCACTGCACATCACTAACTTCGATCCATAGACATCTTCCAAACCGGAAATCTTACAATACAACTCCATGAATTAAATTTATTTAATTAACATTTCCTTAGATGCTTAATTTAAAGCAATTAACATATTTGCTAGAATTGCAAAAAAAAACAAGCTAAAAAACAACTGAAAACTGCTGTTGAACACTTTGTTTCCTGTACGCCATGATTCCGACGTTATGAGTTATTAACCCGCCTTCCAAGCTGTTTCCGTTTTTGTTATTTTTCATTCTATTTTTTATTTTCTCACATAGCCGAGCAACAAAAAATGTTGTGGCTCAACAAAGGGGGACGTTTATTTGGCCGCAGGCTAAATGACATTAAATTATACAGTGCTAAAAACTCAGAGCTCAGCAAACAGCGGGAATTATGACTGCAACAACAACAACAATGCGAATTATAATAATACATAGAGAGAAAAAAAGAAAACATCATTGCTACTGAGAGGCCTCTGTGTACGATAGTAGCAAATGGATAATAGACGACAATAAGGACGGAGGTGATGACGATGGCGGCGGAGACAGAAGACAAGTCGTTGTGATGTCGTTATAGAGGGGTTAGCGTTTGACAACAAATCGCATAGCATATCCTGTACATATCCTGGGAGACCTCTCTCTATTTATATATAAAACAAATACACACAAACGATTATAGGAATGAAACAGAAAAAAACAACGCATTATATTCATGACAATTTCCTGTTTAGGGTCATAGTTGTTGTTAGCAGCAACAATTGTAGCTGCTGATTTTGTTTTCATTTGCTAAACGAAATGGAGGAGTCTTAATTTTTTTCTCTTTCTTTGCAATGGAATAATAATGATATACTGTTTAGAAATCTCCTCCTATTTTTAGATTAATTTGCGTAGTTATACCTGTGCGTAGTTCTAAACATGGGTTTAGAGAATTTACCTTATTCAATGTACTTTTTTCAGATACATTTTTTTGAGAAATGTTATTGAAAATGTGTCTTTTCAGAAATACATACTGAGGAGAGAGAAGTCAAGCTCAAAATGGTATCCTTTGTCTATACGGACATATATAAACCAGTACCGACGGGCGACGTTGATTAATCTGAATCGCTCTTTGTCGTTAACTAATGATCGTGAAGAATAAGATCCTTTGATTCGATCAAGACATTTGTAAGCCGCATTGCCCAATATGTGTGATGAGCCGCTTAACCAACGGCGAAACGCTTCGCATAATGGTGGGAATGTAGTATCTCTCTGGCTTTCCTATTCATTGCAACTCCGATCATGTAGCTCATCTCGAAATATAAATTAATAAAAAAAAACATTTACATGAATGACCCTTCGCCCTTAAAAGGCATAAAAACTCAAAAAAATCAGCTTGAGCCCGGCTGGGATTTGAACCCTGGTTTCCATGGCATCTGTTGATTGTTGTCCGGCGCCTTAGCGTTCAAAGCCACCTCCCTATCTTCCTAAGGTTGCACAGTATGCAGTTGCATACCATTGAAATGATGCCAAATGTCCGAACCTTGACATGGTTGAATTTAATTCGTAGATGCAATTTCGCAACAATAGTCGACATAAATACAACTTATCAAGTAAAGACATTTGTAAGCCACACTGCCCAATATGCCTGATGAGCCTCTTAACCAACGGCGAAACGCGTCGCATAATGGTGGGAATATAGTTTCTCTCTGGCTTTCCTTTTCATTGCAACTCCGATCATGTAGCTCATCTCGAAAGAGAAATTAATAAAAAAATAAATAATATTTTATATGGAAATCGTGAATACTATATAATTTGTTGAACTATAATTCCACATCTATTCCTACATCTAATATCAACTTTATTACCAGTTAGTACACATTCCAACAGTAATTTTAATCCCAAATGAAAAAATTCCGCACCTATCAGTTCACCCAAAAACAAATTGTACAATATTTGGTACCATCTTGGACTTTTTGTCAATCCTACACTCCAACAGTAATTTTAATTCCAAAATTGAGGATTCTAGCTCTATCCATTCGCACAAAATCGAATTGTACAAAATTTAGTACCATTTGGAACACATAAGTACAATTTTGGAAAACTACCCCCATATCACAATTCGACGCACAAACATCAATCAATATTCGAAATTTTGGGTTTCCAGCACTATCCGTTCACCCGAAATCCAAAGTGTTTCAAATTTAGTGCATACACATAAATTTAAATATCCAAAGCTGTGTCCATAGCCCTATCCTACACTTTAACAGTAATCTAAATTCCAAATCTCAGGATTCCAGCTCTATGCATTCACCCAAAAGAAAATTGTTACAAATTTTGTACCATTTAGTACTTTTCAGTCTAAATCATATCATAACTAAGAACTTCAAAAACTATATCAATCCTATACTCAAAATTAATCTTAATTCCACCAAAGTCCAAATTTTAGCAAATTAAGTACTTTTCGTACTTATAAGTACGCATTTCCAAAACTTCATCAATTCTGCTTTCAAATAGTAATCGTAAGTCCATATTTAAGAATTCCTGCTCTATCTGTTCATCAAAATCCAAATTGTATCAGATTCCATATAGAATTTCAAGATTCTAGATATTAGAACTAATTTTCGGGTATGAGAGAATAACTTAAAACATCGAAGGATATCCGATCTGCATAAATCGACTTAGAATGTGTTCCTCATCTTTTCGAAATTATGTACAGAGACATAATAACCTGTATCAAGAGTGTGTTTTAGACTGTTGTATTGCAATACTTCGGTCATATTATACCCTCAGCTTTATGGCGTTGATAAGGAGGATATTGGTTTTATACCCTAAGTTTCTTTGGACCAAATCCGTTTCAGAAAATTTGGAGTCGATTTACACATGTCCGTCCGTTCTTGCGTAGTCCGTCTGGCTGGCTGGTGCGTACGCTAACTCTCGAAGGGAATAACCGATTTCAATCAAACTTTGCACATATTAATATTTCTTCCAATCTTTGTTTATGTTATATTTACAAAGTTATCTTTACCTATTACCAATTAACCAAGTGGACCCATTGGTCCACTCCTTCTGGTACCTCCCCCACAAAAGATCGAAATTTTCAATATTTATAAATCCAATATCTGACTAATGGAATGTCCGATTTGAACCAAACTTGGCACAACCTATAACCTTTACCAAGCTTACATCAAGTTTGAAAATGGGACCCATTGGTCCACTCCGCAAATGGTCAAAAATTTCAATATTATATAAATCCAATGGAATGTCCAATTTGAACCAATCTTTGCACAACATATTATCATTACTATGCTTAGAACAAGTTTGAAGATGTGACCCATTGGTCCACTCCTTCTGGTACCTCCCCACAAAGTGTGAAAATGTTTAATATTTATGAATCCAATATCAGGCGAATGGAATGTCCGATTTGAAGCAAATTTTGCACAACCTATTATCTTTTCCAAGTCCTGATCAAGTTTGAAAATGGGACCCATTGGTCCACTCCTTGTGGTACCTCCCCCACAGAGGGTCAAATTTTCAATATTTATAAATACAATATCGTGTGAATGGCTTTGAACCAAAGTTTGCACAACCTACATATTATCTTTACCAACCCTAGATCAAGTGCGAAGGTGAGACCCTTCTTCCCTTTACTCTGGTACATCCTACAAAAAGGGCCAATTTTATATATATGATCAACATAAAATTCAAAACTTCTTTTATGAAACATATACCTTATACAAAACGAATAATAAAACCTGTCTTTACCTCCGAATACCTTCTCCGCATACCATAGGGTGAGGGTATATATCTGTCGTCAACACCGACTGACACCTTTTTATTTGTTTTTTTACAGCCTCCAACCTTGCCGGCAAATATTTTACCAAGTTTTCCTGGTAAAATGTCCCAATTTTTCCCCATTCTACTTGTAAAACATTTTTGAGACTTCGTATGCTTGAGATGTTATGGCTTATAATATTTGTCCCCAAAATACTCCATAAGTTATCTATAGGATTCAAATCCGCGGACTAAGGATGTGTTTGAATCAATGATAAAGCATCAATTCTCAAACGATCTGGTGCTTGTGTTTGGGGTCATTAACTTAATAAAATTAAAATGTTGTCCCAAATCCAATTTTTAAGCACTACATTTCCAATATTTCTCTGCGATTTCAGAAAGTTTATGTGCACATAGCTTTGGATTGTCACGCATTTTTCTGCTCTAGGCATATTAATGGGATCGAGTTCAGAATTCCTTTTTCTCCAACATTTTCCCCCTCCATGGATAAATTTAACGTGCATGACACAGATGGACGTGAACATGTTTAAAGAAAAAGTCCAACATAACCGACAAAAACAACGTGTTTGGTCCATTTGATCCACTTAATTCTAACCATTTCCAAAAACAGTACGAGTCTTCATTGGCCGTAAACGTACTTACATGCAAAAGTTCGTGGCTGTGTCCTATACTGGGTTTACAAATTATAATGGAGTCAGAGATGCTTAGAGTACGTGGGTACCTACCTTGCGGTCTTACCCCACGGTGCTGTAAACACCAGTTAATACAAAGCGTCAACCAACGCCACACACCGAAATGCAGGTACCAATCGATCACACGTATTTGGACGCGATCACGTCCTTGGGTCAGGCACCAGGTTGTAATGCAACTCCACATCGAGCCACAGCTCTACCCGCGATTTGGGTATAAACCACATCCAGCACGATGCTCCCCGAAGGGCCAACACCAACTGCCAGGCTAGATCCGTAGACCTAGGGACCCTGACACCCGTACTACCGAAACCTTCGGTCAGGTTCATAGCCAAAGCTATTACCAGTAGAACCCCAAACAGTTCGAGACTGGTCACTCACAGACTGTAGCCTCTGCCCAGCTTCATAGCCAAAGCTACCAGCATTAGGACTAACATGCAGGCTCTCTACAATGAAACAATTGCTGAAAGGGGATACAATCCAAGAGTGACCACCAACATCACACAATCCCAACAATTGCTCCACAAGCCTGCTAGTCCAGGAATGGTCCCCCACAGACTAACCTCTGCACGTTTTCGTAGCTGAAGCTACTACCATTTGAACTAATAACTGCAGGATCTCCACACATAAAGAAAGGATGAAAACAAATGCAAAAACCAACATCTCTCGATGCTAATTCCCACACCGTATCCATCCTCACCCAATGATAATTCCACAAGCCTACAAAGTTCGGGAATGGTGACCCTACTAGTTTCGATCCACGATCCGGGATTAGTAAACCCAAAGCCACAACCGGAACACCAGAATACCCTCACGGGCATTCCGCACAACACACACACACACCAAACAACAAAACCTCCCAACAGTCCACACAACACATCCACACAGGACAGTGACCGCAACCACTCGGGTATCCGGCACGTCGGAACAAACACACAGGACAGTGACTGAACATCCTCACGAATGTTCAGCCCGTCGGACCAGGCACCCGAACAAAGATCAACCAAGGGCCCTAGGCAAACACATCTAAACAGACGGTTCGACACCACCAACCAGACATCAGCGACCAAAACCTCCACCGCGACACGTCTTCCCATCAGACCACACATCAGTCAGTTATATAAGATATGACGATCGGTATATAATAAAAGATCGATCTAGGATTTGCGCGACGTTACAAATACTTGTAGCCACACAAAGCCATAATACCCTTACAAGAATTATGCAAGGTATAAATAGTTAGATATAATTTCGATTTTATGTTGAAGAATTGGAAAAGGTATATCGTTTACCTATAGATCTATTTATCGGATTAATTTGTGAATAGAATAGCCGGTTGATACCACGCATGGATTCTACGTATTAATATAATTGTATAAATTTTAACGAGAATCAGACATACACTGCACTGCATAACACATAGACATATATAATAATATATGAAACATTTATTTATTGTCATTCAATTAGAAACCCTAATCGATTTTTTTAACTTCCGCCATATACTCTCTGTTTCTCTCTCTCTCTCTTTTCCTCTCCCATATTATTAAATAATTCCTTTGTTGCAATAAACAGGAAATTCTCTACAGGCTAAACACAATGTGTTTAGCCTTAATCTTGAGTTGAGTGTGTCCTTTTTCTGCATCTTTATGTGGATGCGAGTGTATGTGTGTCAATCGTGTTATGTAATATGACGACCTTAATGTAAACTAAATGCCAAACAATGGCAAATTAGCCTGAGATCTTTCATTTGAAAACAAAGAATAAAAAGCAAGCAAATAAAATAATACCCTAGGACAATACAAAGGACAAAAACGGAATACAAAAACAAGGCGAGTAATAAGTGTTGAATTTAATTACATTAAAATGTACTTATACAAGAGAATAGTCAAATGGACGGACGGACACACATTTCGTGGAATACCAAAAAGGAATGCGAGAACGAACAAATTGTAATGAAACACTGCATTTTAAAACTAAAGAAGGGGTGGTATTTATCGTCTAAAATTCCTAAATAGTTGTTGTACTGCATTGAAAATTGGTTTTGATTGACAATTTGAAATTCGATCTTGTCAGCGAGGACATTTGTAAAATGTGTCCTTTAATTTTCTTCCTAATCGTAGTTTGCCTTGAGTAGAATTTCACAGCTACACTCTGAACTACACTAATATTACCCCCCGAATGGCTGATTGTCCGCCCGGCGTTTCTCTAATACCACTCTATTTTGAATTGAGTTGTGTAATTTTAGAATAATTACAGGTAATCGAGTTTATTGTTCGCCTATTACTACAACGCAAGTACTTGTGGCAGTGAGTGTGTGTGTGAGAGAGAGAGAGAGAGGAAGAAAATCCCTTCGGCTTTTGATGTCGTGATAAACTAATTTGATGTTAAAGTGTTTTTGTTGGGATTTTTTTTTTTGTTTTTTTTTTCGGAAAGGGCCGTGTTAATTCATGGAATTTATTTTTGTCTCCAAGCATCGATAGTATTTCACAACAGTTCACATTTAAAGGATTAGTTTTCAATTACGTCGTTTAAATATTAATTGTTGATGACAAGTATTTAAAATGGGTGCGAAAGGGAAGGGGTAACAATATTGAAAGTTTTCGAACTAAATAAAAAAATATTTTTGTTGTAGAGAATATAATAATGCGATTGTTTTCTGATTACATAACTTCCTTTATATATGTGATGATGGAAATTTTACACGTAGGTCAGTATTGTAGTGGTAATGCCTTGTAAGGGTTAGAAATCTGCTATTTATTTAGTTTTTGAAAATTTTAGTAGGCAGATGATTTTGCAAAATTTGTACCAAAAGTAGAACACGTCTCCCAAACTTGAAATCGAAAAGATTTACTAGATTAAGCAACGAATAGAAGGACAAAAAAAAATTCTAAATTTATATTTGTTGGATTATGGCATGACGATCACTGTATGTGAAAAACATACCTTCACGAAGTAATAGTATAATACATTCTAATTAAATTATCGGATTTAATATGGGTGGCGTAGGGGATGATAGATACCAAGCAACGGCTCTGATTGGCTTTAACATTGCGAAGTCCAGGCTTATCTTGGTCCCTCTTTCCTCTCAATTGTGGATACTGACCAACCCGCGGTATCACCTGGGGAGTTATTTTCATCATCGGTTGAAATAGTGAGCTGATATGTGACGCGAGTTCACCCATAAGAACTATAAAAAATGGGTTGAGGCGTCGGGTTGCCCACACTCGGAAAACCCCTCCTACTATGAAAAAGCTAAGAAATAGAAAACACCTAATGTTGACTACCTCCGCAAACGTAAAAAGATCCACGATCTGCGAATATGCACTTGGAATGAGTGCACGTTGTACAGAACAGGCGCAGTTTTCGCTTTGGCGGATGTACTCAAGATGTACAAAGCCGATATTATTGCCTTACAGGAAATGCGATGGAAAGGGGCTGACGTAAGTAAATCTGATAATTACGCACTGTATTATAGCTGCCATGAAACGAGACATGAATTTGGCTGCGGATTTATGGTTAATAGGAGAATAAAAGGCCTCGTCTCCAGATTCACTCCAGTAGATAAGCGAATTGCTATAATCCGGATAAAAGCGAAGTTCTTCTACATTCTGATCTTTGGTCTGATCATATTTTACGAGCGCCTAGAAACAGCATATGATCGCTGCCCTGACCATGACATTAAAATTCTGCTAGGAGATTTTAATGCAAACATCGGAAGAAAAAATATCTTTGGCCCCACTGTCGAAAAATTCAGCCTTCATGAAGAAACATCCGACAATGGCATGAGGTTGATTGACTTCGCGGCAGCAAAAAGTGTGGTGTTAGCAGCACCAGATTCAAGCATCTCGATATACACAATGCCACCTGGATTTCTCCCGAACGAACAACGAGAATTCAAATTGATCATGTTGTGATAGACGGAAGGCATTCGTCCAGTGTTTTAGACGTCCGATCGTTCCGAGGAGCGAATATCGATTAATGTAGCAGCAAAGGTGCGATCTAATTTAACACGGAAATTTGACGTCGAAAAGCTGCAAACAAAACAAGTAGCAGAAGCCTACTCCGCTCAACTTACCCAACTGCTTGACGAAAGCATACTATTGTCCTGATAATGGTATAGAAGCACAATGGTAAAGAATTGCCCACTCCCTACAAACTGCAGCAAAAGCAACACTTGGTACGATCAGGAGTGTCGTAATGCTACTGATGTGAAAAACACAGCGTATAGGGCAACCCTGCAGACAGTAGCAACACGTAATGTGATGGAGAATTATCGGTACAGAAGGAGAGAGGAGAAACGCGTTTTCAGAAAAAAAGAAAGAACAAGAAAAAGGTGAGGGTGAGCAAATCGAGATGTACAGGAGTCAGAATGAAATCCGAAAATTTTACCAACGAGTAAAACACCAAACAGAAGGTTTTGGTGCAGGCACATCTTCCTGTAGATGAAGACGGAAACATGGTAACAGATACAGACAGCGTGTTGAGGATCTGGAAGGAGTATTTTGAAAAGCTTCTGGTATCAAATAGTGGAGGTGAAGAGGGTACCACAGAACCAATAAGAGATGGCAGTATAGAGTGTCAAGATGAGGTCAGAGTAGCAATAATTCGGTTGAAGAACAATAACGCAGCAGTTGCCAATGGATTACCAGCCAAACTATTCAAGACCGGTGGTCAAATGCTGGTCAAGGGGCATGCACCAACTCATTTGTACAACTTAGCTAGAGGAAAGCATGCCCAATGTTTGGAACCTCTGCATCCTGTGTCCCGTGCTCAAAAAAGTTGACAAGACGATGTGTGTCAACTATAGAGGACTAAGTCTCCTTCACTTCGTATATAAAGTGCTATACAGCGTACTGTGTGAACGATTGAAGCCAATGGTCAATGTTATTATTGCACCATACCAATGCGGCTTACGGCCTGGCAAAAACTCATGAAAAACACATCGACACATTCCACCTATTCGTCGACTATAAAGCCGCATTAGACAGCCCTATCCGTTCTGCGTTCTACATTCCTGCAAACTTAATGCGGCTATGTAGGAAAACTTAACCTGGCACAATATCAGTAGTTAAAGTCGTGAAGGGCCTCTCGGAGCCCTTCACTATCGAACGAGGTTTCAGACAAGGTGACAGTTTGTCGTGTGACCTGTTTTACATCCTGCTGGAAAATGTCATACGAAAATGTCAAACAGCATATTTTATTCGCCTGCGCCGATGACATCGGTATAATGTGTAGAATATTGCGAGCGGTAACAGCAGCCTTTGAACGAATTGAGAAAGAGTCTGCCAAAGTTGAACTGGCAATAAATGGCGAGAAGACCAAGCTGATGGTATCAACGGGCAAAACTAAACCTTCGAGGTAGTCAAAGATTTTATATACCTTGGTACTTTGGCCATAAATAAAACGAATGACATCAGTTTTGAAATTCTGTGAAGAATAATGTTGACCAACAGATGCTAATATGGTCTCAGTAAGTAATTCAAGAATAAGGCCACCTCTTGCCAGATCAAACTCACACACTATAAGACGCTGATACTACCCGCACTGTTGTATGGATCTGAAGCTTCAGTACTTGCGTAAGCAGATGAGGCAGTTGTTGGAGTGTTTGACAGAAAATTTATCCGGAAGATCTATGGGCCGATCTGCGAATCCGATCGAAAGATTAAATGGAAGTCAACATTTCGAAACTGGGACTTTCAAATTGGAAAAGCTGCGCAAAAGATCGACGTGCCTGGAAATCTTTTTTAAGCTCGACTTGTGAAATAAATGTTCTGTCACAAGCTAGCTAAGTAAGTAGGTGATGTCAAATTACTTACGAACTCACAAGGTCAAATTCGCCATAGGTCAAGTTTTTGAGTTATACCGTGATAATTATTTTGCTGGTAACTCTAAAGACCACGATAAAGGTTTCATATTTTTGTTTGCGAATATTGCGATAACAAGTTTGCAGTTAAATCGAATGTGGAATATTTTTGTAAAACATATCCTCCTTCTATCAGGAGTTCTTGTGCTTAACCTAAATACCACAAGACGAAATTTGTTGTGAAATTTAATTTTCAGTAAAATTTGAACTTTAATTTCAGTAAAATTTAATCTAAGTTTGAAAAAAATATTCCCATGTTTGCATGAAATCGCTTACTCCCATCGAGTTGGTCTACAGAATCTTGTGGGAGTAAAACCAATATATATTTTTCTTTATGAACTGATGCTAAAAAATACAAAATCCTTGCAATTCTCTGCAATAAGTTGATTCATCCCACCCTAATATATGATGTATTTGGGTTATTAACACGACACCTGTTCGGAAAAGTAATTACTTGCCTACCGGATTATTGTTTATCTTAACACCTATACACCTCATTTCTATCGAAAAATTAGTTAGCACACTAAGTTCAGAATATTTAATAATCCTCCATAATACCCACCCCTTAGCAATACTACAACAACTACAACCAAACATTACCCACTTAAAACTCATTGTCTGGTATTATGATTTATAACACCGCAAATGCTCAGTTGGATGCTTGGTTTTGTTTTCATAATTTTTATTAAATTTTTAGCTACCAAATCACAAAACACTCTGTCTCTCTCCCCCATGTTTTCGAGGCACATATGGACAGATTTTTTCGGAAATATCTACTTGTTTGCCGCCATATGACAAATGATGAGTTGGTACAACAAACAAACAGACAAACAAAAGCTCTGTGACACCAAATTAAACATATTTGCGGATTTTCAAGAAGCGGCAGCAGTCAGTTATACGCAAAGGAAGATATCCTGCCATGAACCAAAGTAGAAGAAAAAAATCCCTGGAAGCTTTCAAGTGTGAAATTGAATGATTAGCAAAAATATTACAAACAAAAACAAAAGGGAGGAAGTAAAACAGCAAGTGGCAACAAGGCGAAGAGAAAAAAGCAAAGTTAGAGAAACAGAAGAAAGTTGACATTTTGAACTCCACCCCCGCTCTATCGCAAAGGACTTACTCCACAAGGCGTTAATTTGATAATGATGGATATGTCAGCTGAATAGACATCGTATTATAATTTAATGAAATTAGCATAACCTCGGTGGAGATAAAAGCAAAATGATTTCCCCATAGATCAAATAAATATGGAATATTTCGAACAATATGTGACAAATTAAAAACAAAAAACAAATCTCATAACCACAACATTTTAAAGACTTCGTAAACGAATTATAAAAAAATAAATTTCGGTTTTTATCAAATCAAATCTTTATGGTTTTATATTACCCAAACACTCAGGCAAGCAGGGAAAGCAACTTCATTTCACAATTTGATAATACATCAAACGATATACCAGCAAGCATGCGGACAGACCAACCGACAATGATGGTACTTTTCCAATCAGAAAATCAAAGCTAAGACCATCACAGATTTCCTTTCTACAGTTTACAATCATTCAACATGCTAAAATTCAAACAATCATCATCAGCACCATCAGAAACCAGTCGAATATACAGAAAACCAAACATACATCAATTTATCCACCCAACTCAAACCTCCCACCCTCTTCTCCCCTGCTTCAGGAAAAAGTACCCAATTACACATTTCCAACCAAAGTATAGCAGCCACAAACAGCAGCAATTTCATCCCATTTCTTGAAATTGGTCGGACAACAGCACATCATCCTCGTTCTCGTCGAACTCGTCCCCGACCCCGTCCTCATCGCCATTATCGTCCTCATCATCAACATGTCCTCTCATCTTCATCTGTGCTGTTGTTGTCTATTACACGGAATGATTAAGTAAAGCCAACCATTTCTACCCAGCCAAAACAAATGCAGAGCCAGCGAGGGTGGGTGGCAGTAAACCGAAACAGTCAAAACAAGAAATCAAGATAAAATGCGAAATTCAATATGTCAAAAAATAGATTACAGACCAATTATGTGCTCTTTAAGGGTTGCCATCACATACAATTTGTCCTGCGTCCTTTTGTGCCCTTGCCGTCAGTGAGTCCCCTGTTTTTAAATGGAAATAACAGCGGTGATTATGCCGAGGATGATGATGTTACTGCCACTGGTGGTGAGTGTGTGCTCTGGCTGGTTGACTGGCTGTGTGGTACTTTGCGGATGGATGGTTGGTTGGTTTGTTGGATGGATGGGCAAAGATGATGAGTACGATAATGTTGTTGTGTATTTGTTAAAAGCATCATTACTATTGAGCTATACAAAGCAATAACAACACCAATTATCGGACAGGGTGGTGGATTTTTTAGGAGGGCCGTTGAAAAATTATACTTTAAAAAATCCACGCCTTAGATACTTATTTAGCTGGCTTGTGACAGAACTTTCCTTCCATAATCAAAGCTTAAACCAGTAAGGAAAGTGGTAAAGTCGGACGGGCCGACTATATGATATCCTTCACCACTTTAGGTATATTCATCAGATGGAATCCTAACAGACGTTGCGTTTTTGAAGGACCATTAACATGAAATTAAACATGTCATTCTGCAACCTATACGAATTTTTGGTCAGATATAAAGTCGCTTCTTACAATGGGACAATATTATGTA
Source organism: Musca vetustissima (assembly GCF_032173495.1). NCBI lineage: Eukaryota > Metazoa > Arthropoda > Insecta > Diptera > Muscidae > Musca > Musca vetustissima. The sequence continues at coordinate 104,811 of NW_026884294.1, forward strand.
AATAAATTTAAAGCAAGATATCGAAATCTAAACCGATTTCATCCAAACTTGTCACATGTTAGGTTAAACTTATATCAGTATGTTTTGTGCATTAGGCCACATTTTGAGTACTTCATATAAAATTTCGTGCAAATCGAAGAATATATAGGGTCTTTGGTTTACCATTTACATAAAATCGGACGAAAATATATATGGGAGCTATATCTAAATCTGGACCGATTTTCACGAAACTTTGCACACATCATTCCAGACTCAATTCTGTACGCCAAATTTCGTGCAAATCGAAGAATATATAGGGTCTTTGGTTTACCATTTACATAAAATCGGACGAAAATATATATGGGAGCGATATCTAAATCTGAACCGATTTTCACGAAACTTTGCACACATCATTCTAGACTCAATTCACTACGCTATGCAAAATTTCTTGCAAATCTAATGATATATAGGGACATTGGTGCAGCATTTACATAAAATCGGACGAAAATATATATGGGAGCTATATCTAAATCTGGAACGATTTTCATGAAACTTAGCACACATCGTTCAATACTTAATTCAGTTCGCTTTGCCAAATTTCGTGCAAATCGAAGTATATATAGAGACTTTGGTACACCATTTACCTGAAATCGGACAAAAATATATATGGGAGCTATATCGAAATCTGAACCGATTTTCAGGAAACTTGACACACATCATTCTAGACCTAATTCATTACGCTGTGCCAAATTTCGTACAAATCGAAAGATATATAGGGACTTTGGTACACAATTTACCTTAAATCGGACGAAAATATATATAGAAGCTATATCCAAATCTGAACCGATTTTCACGAAACTTTGCACACATCATTCTAGACCTAATTCATTACGCTGTGCCAAATTTCGTACAAATCGAAAGATATATAGGGACTTTGGTACATAATTTACCTTAAATCGGACGAAAATATATATTCGAGCTATATCCAAATCTGAACCGATTTTCACGAAACCTTGCACACATCATTCTAGACCTAATTCATTATGCTGTGCCAAATTTCGTGCAAATCGAAAGATATATAGGGACCGTTTACATTAAATCGGACGAAAATATATATGGGAGCTATATCTAAATCTAAACAGATTTTTCCCTTGGTTCGTCCTTGGGCCAAATAAGTGACCTATGCCAAATTTCATCTACTTCGGAGTATAAATGCGACCTGTACTTTGTTTACAATTTAACATCGACAGACGGACGGACGGACGGACATGCATAAATCGACTCAGAATGTGATTCTATGCATATTCTCAAAAGGAACCATGTGTCTATCTTGTTTCCTTTTGCCTGTTACAAACATATGCACAAAGACATATTCGTGGCCATCCCCTTCTGCGTGAACCATCAGCTGGTTCGCTTTTATATAGATTCTGGGCTAGGGCATCTTCACCATTCTCACAACATGATCTAGCCAACGTAGTCGCTGCAGCTCAATACGTCTAACAATGCCGATGTCCGAGAATAGCTGGTACAACTCATGGTTCATTCGACGGCGATATTCACCGTCAACGCAGATCGGCCCATAGATCCTTCGGAGAATTTTTCTCTCAAACACTCCAAGAGCTGCCCCATCTTCTTGCTTAAGTACCCCTGCTTCTGATCCATATAACAGCACGGGTAGTATCAGCGTGTTGTAGAGTGTAAGTTTGATCTGGCGGGAGGTGGCCTTTCTTTTGAGTTGTTTGCTCAGACCATAGTAGAATCTGTTGGACATCACAATTCTTCTCCGAATTTCAAAACTGATGTCATTAGTTCTATTTATGGCGGTACTAAGGTAAATAAAATCTTTGACTACCTCGAAGCTGTCGTTCTCAAGATCCACAGTTGGTCCGAGTCTACTGGACGTCTTGCGCGTTGATACCATATGCTTGGTCTTCTCGCAGTTTACTACCAGACCCACTTTGGCAGACTCCTTCCCAATTTGTTCAAAGGTGGCTGTTACCGCTCTCAATGGTCGGCCCGTTATGTCGATGTCATCGATGTAGGCGATTAACATGTGTTGTTTGGTGTACAGAGTGTCATTTCTGTTCACCTTTGCCTTTCGTATGGCCTTTTCCAGCAGGATGTTAAAAAGGTCAAACTGTCATCTTGCCGGAATCCTCGTTCTGTATTAAAAGGCTTCGAGAGGTCCTTTCCGGCTTTAACTGCTGATTTTGTGCCTGTTAAAGTTATCCTGCATAGCCGAATTATTTTTTTCAGGAATGCCAACCGCAGGCATGGCCTTAATCACCTCTGAACGGATAGGACTGTCGAATGCGGCTTTATAGTCGACGAATAGGTGGAATGTGTCGATGTGTTTTTTGTGGGGGTTTTTCCAGGATTTGGCGCAGAGTGAAAATCTGGTCAATGGTGGACTTGCCAGGTCTGAAGCCGCATTGGTATAGTCCAATAATGTCATTGGCTTCAGTCGTATACACAGCACGCTGGATAGCACTTCATATGCGATGGGAAGCAGACTTATTCCTCTATATATATATATATAATTCTTTTAATTCTTCAACCGATTGATTGCTATTCTGACCTTATCTTGGCTAGGCGGTAAACACTCTATACCGTCATCTATTATTGGTTTTGGGGTATCCTATACATCGCTAAATTGAAACAATATTATATAGTCCTTGAAAAAATATTCTTTAAGAAATCCACGCCTTAGATAGTCATTGAAAAAATATTCTTTAAGAAATCCACGCCTTAGATAGTCATTGAAAAAATATTCTTTAAGAAATCCACGCCTTAGATAGTCATTGAAAAAATATTCTTTAAGAAATCCACGCCTTAGATAGTCATTGCAAAAATATTCTTTAAGAAATCCACGCCTTAGATAGTCATTGAAAAAATATTCTTTAAGAAATCCACGCCTTAGATAGTCATTGAAAAAATATTCTTTAAGAAATCCACGCCTTAGATAGTCATTGAAAAAATATTCTTTAAGAAATCCACGCCTTAGATAGTCATTGAAAAAATATTCTTTAAGAAATCCACGCCTTAGATAGTCATTGAAAAAATATTCTTTAAGAAATCCACGCCTTAGATAGTCATTGAAAAAATATTCTTTAAGAAATCCACGCCTTAGATAGTCACTGAAAAAATATTCTTTAAGAAATCCAAGCCTTAGATAGTCGTTGAAAAAATATTCTTTAAAAAATCCACGCCTCTTATAATCCTCGAAAAAATGTTTTCTAAAAAACCCAGGCCTCTTATAGTCTTCGAAAAAATGTTCTCTAATAAACTCACGCCTTTTATAGTCCTCCAAAAAATGTTCTTTAAAAAACCCACGCCTTAGATAGTCGTTGAAAAAATATTTGTTAAAAAATACAAGTATCCCCCTCGCTATATACAACGACCTACGCCACTGATTATTGGCAACATTAATTGAGTTGTTACTTGGTAGCTATTAGTACCAAATTCGTAGCATTGAATAAGCTTTGATTGTGTGCTTGTGTGTGTGTATTTTTGTTGTGCTAGCATTACAAAGAAATGTTTGGTGGAAGGGGATGTGTATGAGGACGGTGAGGGAGAAAGGAATTTCAGTGATTTAATCGACACCATAGTGTTATGTTTATTTCCGTTCCACATAGTAATATTATTTCCTTATTTCCTCGGATCTTCGCCATGATTCAGCAGTGGTGTGTCCTTTTGAACATACGGTGCAATTTGATAACGAAAATACAAGATTCTTTGTTATTGTTGCAAATAAACATATATTGGATGAGCGAAAAGTAGGAAAAGAAGAGAGAATGAAAGTGTATTTATAAAACATTCAAGATAAATAATATGTATTATAAGCAATAACATTTTAAGAGTTAGACTGGTAAAGCCAGGACTCTCTCAAGGACTACCAAAGGCGTAGATTTTTTAAAAATTATTTTTCAAGGACTTACAGGAAATACGATGAAACGGGACTGGCGTAAGTAAATCAGATGATTACGCCCTGTATTATAGCTGCCATGAAACGAGACATGAATTTGGCTGCGGATTTATGGTTAACAGGAGAATAAAAGACCTCGTCTCCAGATTCACTCCAGTAGATGAGCGAATTGCTATAATCCGCATAAAAGCGAAGTTCTTCTACATCAGTCTTATTTGCGCCCATGCTCTGACCGAAGACACATATGAACAGACCAAAGACATTTTTTATGAACGCCTAGAAGCAGCATATGATCGCTGCCCTGGCCATGACATTAAAATTCTACTAGGAAATTTTAATGCAAAAATCGGAAGGGAAAATTCAGCCATCATGAAGTGGTTGAGATTGATTGACTTCGCGGTAGAAAAAACATGGTAGTTAGCATCTCTATATACACAAAGCACCTGGATTTCTCCTGATCAAACAACGAGAAGTGAAATTGATCATGTTGTGATAGACGGAAGGCATTCATCCAGTGTATTTGCCAAGGTTCGCACTCGTCTTATTGTTGCAGCAAAAGTGCGATCTATCACATCACGGAAACTCGACGTCGAAAAGCTGCAAACACAACAGGTAGCAGAGGCCTACTACGCTCAACTTACCTGCTTGTTTGTCCAAAGCACTTCTTGACCCGATAATAGTATAGAAGCACAATGGCAAAGAATTGCCAACTCCTTACAAACTGCAGCAAAAGCAACACTTGGGTACCAAAGACCACAATCATGAAATCCATGGTACGATCAGGAGCGTCCTAATGCTACTGATGTGAAGAACGTGTATAGGGCAATCCTGCAGACAGTAGCAACACGTAAAGCAATGGAGAATTATCGGGAGAAAAGGAGAGAGGAGAAACGTATTTTCAGAAAAAAGACGAAAAAACTAGAAAAACGTGAGCGTGAGCAAATCGAGATGTACAGGAATCAGAATGAAGTCCGAAAATTTTACCAATGAGTAAAACACCAAACCGAAGGCTTTGGTGCAGGCACATCCTCCTGTAGATATGTAGAAGGAAACCTGGTGACAGATGAAGACAGCGTGCTGAGGATCTGGAAAGAGCATTTTGAAAAGCTTCTGGTATCAAATAGTGGCGGTGAAGAAGATACCCCAGAACCACTAAGATATGACGGTATAGAGTGTATACCACCTAGTCACGATGAGGTCAGAGTAGCAATTAGTCGACTGAAGAACAATAAAGCAGCAGGTGCCGATGGGTTACCAGCCGAACTATTCAAGACTGGTGGGCAGATGCTGGTCAGGAGCATGCACCAGCTGATCAGTACAATATGGCTAGAGGAATGCATGTCCAATGATTGGAACCGCAGCATCCTGTGTCCCGTGCACAAAAAAGGAGACAAGATATGTGTCAACTATAGAGGAATAAGTCTCCTTCCCACAGCGTACTGTGTGAACGACTAAAGCCAACGGTCAATGACATTATTGGACCATACCAATGTGGCTTCAGACCTGGCAAATCCACCATTGACCAGATTTTCACTCTGCGCCAAATCCTGGAAAAAACCCACGAAAAACACATCGACACATACCACCTATTCGTCGACTATAAAGACGCATTCGACAGCCCTATCCGTTCAGAGGCGTTTAAAGCCATGTCTGCGTTCGGCATTTCTGCAAAATTAATACGGCTATGCAGGATAACTTTAACAGGCACAAGATCAGCAGTTAAAGTCGGAAAGGACCTCTCGGAGCCCTTTAATAGAGAATGAGGATTCAGCAAGGTGACAGTTTGTCGTGTGACCTTTTTAACATCCTGCTGGAAAAGGCCATACGAGAGGCAAAGGTGAACAGAAATGGCACTCTATACACTAAACAATACATGTTACTCACCTACGCCGATGACATCGAGATAATGGGTCGAACATTGCGTGTGGTAACAGCCAACTTTGAACCAATTGAGAAGGGGTCTGCCAAAGTGGATCTGGCAGTAAATGGCGAGAAAACCAAGCTGATGGTATCAACGGCGTCATATGAACCACGAGCTTTATAATTCATACGCGGATATCGAAATAGTCAGTCGTATTGAGCTGCAGCGACTACGGTGGCTAGGCCATGTTGTGCGAATGAATGAGAATGCCCCAGTTCAAAAGGCATATAAAAGCTAGCCTGCTGATGGTTCCGGTAGAAGGGAAAGACCACGAATTAGATGGAAAGAGCAAGTAGAAAACAACATCTTGGAACGTGATCTTTCAAATTGGAGGAGATGCGCACAAGACCGACGCGCTTGGAAATCTTTCTTAAGCTCGGCTTATGGAACAACCGTTCTGTAACAAGTCAGCTAAGTAAGTAAGTTGTAACCTAAGCTAGGATTTTTTAAAATAATTTCTGATTAAAACCTTCCAGGATCCATTCCCCTCCCTGAAAGTTGTATTCAAAATTGTAATTTATTCATCCATATGTGTCAAATTTTTCATAACTTATGACTTATGGGCCTTTTTGGGGGTAAATTGTTTTGTGTGAAGGTTTTGCGGTCTTCAGAATAATTGCACAACTCTATTAAGACATTTAACTAAAAAGTCGAATGTGATGAGAATGATGATGTGTTTGGTATACCATCATCAAAATACTAACCACCCCCGTTATTGTATTCACCAATTCGACTACTCCTCCCCATGCGTTAACAGGTTACTTGCGTACATTTACTTCCATCCATCCATTCACCCAGCCATCCTTCCACCCACCCACTCACTCACCATTTCCATTGTTATTTAAGTAAGTAGTCGAAATATTAAAAGAGTCCCTTAGGGCCACATTTGTTCATTTTTCTTCCAGCCTGCTGAGCATTATCACTTCTGGCAAAGCTTTGCTAGGTTGATGGGCGTATGCTGGCCGGAATTGTTTGCGTCCATGGCCATTGTTTGATGTTATTCAAGGTACGCAGAGTGGTGGGTGGAGAACATTATTAAATGCACTTTTAATCTTCCTTTTCATACGACTTTTTGTCTCTCCAGTTTGGCCCAAAAGTTCAATACTTATTTCACTGTGCAGCACTAAAATCTTGAACCAATCGAGACCCCCAAAATCTTGAAGCTTGTGATGGTGGAAGAAAATCCCTAGCTGGGTTTTGCATTATTAGCTAAGGTTTTCTTTTAAATTAATTTTTAAAATATTCGACTGGAGGTGGATTTTAACAATTTTCGAATAATACGTACTTATTATTGAGTTTATATTTCGTGAACTATTCGAAATATAGCTTTTCTCTCTTAAGCAATATTCTTCCTCTTAATTAGAACTAAAAATTTGTTCTTGAGATAAAATCAATAAAACATCACCATCATACAGAAAATAGCACAGCTGCAAAAAAATTAAAATTTCGACATACTTTTTTCTATGTTTTTTCACACTTATTTCAGAAACTGCTACTGACACGACCAAACAATATATGACAAGAAGATAGCCAATAGCAAATCAAACCACTCTTCTTAAAACCCCGATTTCATTGGTTGACTCCTTCACATAGTTATAGCCTCACTAATTCATCAAAATGAACCAAAAAAATCACTCCCAATTGTATGTTTATAGAAATAAAAATTGCTATGCTTTTTCAATAAATAGGTACAAAATTAAAGTAAAAATTAAAATGTTTGGGCCCTTTGGTTTTTTTCGAAGACATGTC
>NW_026884295.1:0-111717 GCF_032173495.1 Musca vetustissima
CTCATCATTAAAGACCATGTCCTGAGTTTAGAAATCGTTCTCTTTCAGATCGATTCTCTCTTGTTAAGCGTCATCATTGTTGCATTAACTGTCTCTCCAGAGGTCATGATGTAAAAAATTGTAGCAGCACTCATAGTTGTGCTAAGTGTAATAGAAGACATCACACTTTGCTACACCGGGAAGCTTTTCCAGTTACTAGTACTGCTAGTAATATTCCGCCATCCTCTCATGGTCCATCAGGTTCTGCTCCAGCTCCTCGTCTACCAGAAACTGCCAATTTTAACCCGAATCTTCCTTCTACGTCTTCTGGCCAACAATCTAGTTCTGTGAATAGACAGGTGTTTCATACGTCACAAAATAGGACGGTTCTATTTGGCACAGCTATGGTGAATATTGTTCATCAGGGTAGTACCTATCCAGCCCGTGCTTTGATTGATCCTGCATCTGAAGCATCTTTTATTACTAATAGATTACAACAGCGTTTGGGCCTTTCTACAACTTCCACTCAAGCCACTATTTCTGGTGTTAATCAAACTGTTTCAACATTGTCTAAGAAATTGTGTTCGTTTAGTATTGCATCATGCTTAGATTCTTCACAATTCATGGAAATTACAGCATTGGTAGTTCCTACCATTTCTGGAAATCTTCCATCATTTATGGTTAGTCGTGAATTATCATCTAAATTGCCAAATCTACGTTTGGCTGACTCTCAATTATTTGACTGTCGACCAGTTGATATGTTATTAGGTGCTGATATTTATCCTAAAATTCTGTTACAGGGAATGCAATCTAATATTTTGGGTTCGTTAATTGCGCACAATACTGTGTTTGGCTGGATCATTACTGGTCCCATTTCTGCTAGCAACATCAGAGTATTTTCTACTAACGTTGCATATTCTGAAGAAGATAATATAAATAAGACACTTCTTCGATTTTGGGAACAAGAAGAGGTTCAAAAGCGCTCAATCTTGTCTCCTGCTGACAAATATTGTGAGGAAAATTATAAAAAAAAACTACTAGAAGAGACTCCAATGGCAGATATATTGTCACTCTACCAATCAACCAACCTAACCTTGGACATTCTAGAGCAAATTGTCTACGACAATTCATTCGTAATGAGGCTTCTCTGCTCAAAAAACCAAATATTAAGCAAATTTATTATGGTGTGGTGAGGGAATATTTAGAATTAGATCATATGAAATCAGTACCTGTTCCTTCTACTCTAAACTCTACGGTTTGCTATTTGCCACACCATCCAGTAATAAATCCAGAGAAACAAACTATCAAATTAAGGGTGGTTTTTAATGCCTCAAATAAAACTTCAAATGGTAATAGCTTGAATGATGTGCTCTATGTCGGTCCGACTCTTCAGTTAGATTTAGTTCTACTCATTCAGAGATGGAGAGTATTTAAATATGTTTTCAATTGCGATATTACGCAAATGTATCGCCAAATACTAGTAGATTCAGCTCACACACCTCTTCAGCGTATTCTGTTCCGGGGATTCTCCCGACAAACCAATTCAAGATTTTGAGCTGAAGACGGTGACTTTTGGTGTCAACTGTGCGCCATATCTGGCTATTCGTACTTTGTTGCAGTTAGCAGATGACACCGAAGACAAATTTCCTCTTGCAGCACATATCCTGCGTAAATGCATGTACGTTGATGACGTACTAACTGGGTACCACAATTTAGAGACAGCGCATCTTTCTAGAGATCAATTAATACGTGTCCTATCTTCAGCTAAATTTGAGTTGCGGAAAAGGACTTCTAATGATCGTTCTATACTAGAATGTCTTCCAGCTGAACACCTAGTCGACACTAAACTTCTCGATTTTGTTGAAGCCAGCAGTTCAAAGCCTCTCGGCATTCGTTGGAATGCTCAATTAGATGTATTTTATTTAAATGTAAAACTACTTACTAAAAAATCCACCTACACTAAACGGGAAGTGCTCTCTACTATTGCCAAATTGTTTGATCCTATTGGGTGGTTAGGCCCTGTTTTAATTGTAGCTAAAATTATAATGCAACGTATTTTTAGATCACATCGATTGTGATGATTCTCTTCCGTCTACGACGGAGGGTGCTTGGCAGAAATTCGTTGAGACGTACCAGGACGTCAATTTTATTCAAATTCCTCGATGGGTTAATTATGTTCCTGATTGCTCCGCAGAACTTCATATCTGATGCTTCAGAGAAGGCATATGCGGGGGTGGTATACATCCGTATTATTGCCTCCAATGGTGACATTTCTACTCATTTATTGTCATGTAAAACTAAAGTAGCCCCTATTAAATCTATTTCTCTTCCACGCCTAGAGTTGTGTGGTGCGGTCTTGGCCTCTGAATTCTTCAAAGCCATTACCACTGAGATTGATATACAATTCTCAAAAACATATTTTTGGGCCGATTCTACAATCGTTCTATCTTGGTTGAAGAAAATTCCTTCTATATGGTCAACTTTTGTTGCGAATAGGGTCTCGAGAATACAGGACAACGTTGGTAAAAATGTTTGGCATCATGTATCTTCCGAAGATAATCCTGCTGATTTGGGAAGTCGCGGACTTACGCCCGCTGAATTGGCTTCTTCTCAAATTTGGTGGCACGGACCACATTGGCTCCGTTTAAAAAGTTCTGAATGGAAGTTGCGCGACTTGTCTGCTCTTGATACGGATGTAGAAATTCGTGCAATTAGAAGTCACTTTTCATACTTTGAAAATTTCGTTGATATTTTAGATAATTTTTCGTCGTTAGATAAGGCTTTACGAGTCGTATCGTTCATTTTTAGATTTTTTCACAAAATACATCCTTGTACTACTCAAAATACCGTTCAAGGACAAGCTCCTACGAGCTCCGAACTAAAAAATGTGAAAATAAGGCTAATTGTTTTGGCTCAAAAAGCGTATTATGCCGATGAATATAGTTGTTTATCTAACAATAGGCCCTTAAATTCAAAAAGTTCGATTTTGTCATTAAATCCCTTTCTAGATGATGTAGGTGTTATGCGACTAAATGGACGTTTAGTTCGGTCACCTACTCTTTCCTACTCAGAACGACATCCTATTTTGCTTCCCTACCATTGCAAATTTGCTCGTTTGCTTGTTGAAAAAATTCATTTAATTTCCATTCATGGTGGAAATCAACTAATGTTGCGTCTGGTGCGCAGTGAATACTGGATTTCCAGATTAACTTCACTCATTCGTAAAGTTATTGGTAATTGTAAACCTTGCATTTTAGAAAAGAAAAAGTCTTGTACACAGATTATGGCTGCTCTTCCTCCGGAACGAACAACCATAACGCGACCATTTGCCACTACAGGTGTTGATTTTGCTGGTCCCTTTGACCTTAAATCTTTTAATGGTCGCTACTGTAAAATTACTAAAGGTTATGTTTGTGTATTTGTTTGCTTTTCTACAAAAGCAATACATTTAGAGGCTACCTCAGATTTGTCTACGACAACATTTTTAGCAGCCTTTCACAGGTTCATTTCGCGACGCGGATGTCCCAAGACTGTGTTCTCTGACAACGGCACCAATTTCGTAGGTGCTTCTCGAGAATTTGAGCGTGAAATATACATTTGAAGAGTTCTATACGGTTCTCTCTCGTATAGAAGCTTGTTTAAATTCTCGACCGATTTGTCCGATGAATGATAATCTTGATAGTAATTTAGATTTGACTCCAAGTCATTTTTTGGTCGGTTCTCTTATTTTATCCCCTCCGGAGCCGTTAATACAAGAATCTCCCTTGCATATCGTCAATCGGTATAGAAAACTTAAAGCGCTAACTCATCAGTTCTGCTTACGGTGGAAAGAAGAGTATATAAAAAGTCTTCATAAACGCTATAAAGGGAAATTTCCGCAGCGCGATATACAAACGGACGATTTAGTGGTAATTCGACATGAACAATTATCTCCAACATCGTGGAAATTAGGTCGGGTCATTAATGTTTGTCCCGGGACAGACGGTCGCGTTCGTGTCGCCGACGTAAAAACTGAAAATGGCATTGTGAGGCGTCCGGTGGTTAAGCTGGTCGCTTTGACCAATTAGATTTTTGTTTTCTCTTTCACTTTCGCGCCATCTTTATTTTTTTCTTGTAGAATGGAAAATCAAAACAAGATGTTCGCTACTCTTCCTGAATATGAGGAAGACATCCCCATGTCGGATGAGGAAAGAGATGTCGAAGATGTGGTTTTGGTTCCCCTAACGGATATTGAACACGCTCCAAACAAATGCACTAGTACCGTAGCTGAAGCTACTAGTATCGAACCTGCCCTCGCACCTTGTGCTGCTGTGATTCAGCCTGAGGCAGTGATGCAGCCCATGGCCGGGATGTCCTCTGCGCCATCCACTCCTCGACGGGAAATTGCACCGGGTGGTGCTGAAGGACGCTTTGACGGCAAAGTACCAGTGGCGACGCCGAAATCAACAGCGGGCTCAACGGATTCCGGTAAGCTTCGTTGTAAGTACTGTCCACAAAATCACCACATTCGACAATGCGGGCGATTCAAGAGGCTCAGCCTGGACAGGAGGATCCGAGCTGTGGTCAAGCACTCAATATGTGCTAACTGCTTGAATTACGACCACGTGCTCCGTGATTGCCGTAAGGATCCAGGCTGTAAGCAATGCAAGGGCAAGCATCACACATTGCTCCACCCTTCTGCCCAACTTCCCCAACAAAATAATAATGGTCCGGCTACTTCTTCGAGTAGCAACAAACGTCCGTCCGCAAAGAAAACTCCGCCTGCTTCTTCTTCGCATGTAACTTCGTTATATAGCATGGCAATCCAACCTATTATCACAATAGGGCCAACTATCGTCGCTCAATTGGTTTCCCATAAAAAAAATATTACCAGTCCGAGCACTGTTGGACCCATGTGCAGGTAGTAGTCGAATCTGCAATTCTCTGGTCCAGTCGTTGCGACTAAATTCCATCCCAGTCGGGCCAGACCGGTTTGCCCAGTTTGCACTGGTCTAGACCTTCGACACCACCCAACGATTGTCGGTTTCCGCTCGGGCTACAAATTTAGCCCACCTTATGTCCCCAACACAATCTGCCTCCGAAACTTTAAAGGAGCACTACGGAGGTATGATGCTTGCGGATCCGCAATTTTTTTAATCGTCCCGCGTTGCAGTGGTGCTGGGTGCAGAAGTGTACCCGAAAGTGATGAAGTCGCAGACTTACACTAGCCTCGGATTTCCATGGGCCCAACTTACCATCTTTGGATGGGTCTTGTCGGGTCCATGCCCAATGTGATTTCTACTGGATCACTTTCGTCAGACGAGCTATCCTGGGCCTTAACACTAATTTGTATATTTAACGATTGCGCGGCATTGTGCCGCTTACTCATATATATATATATATATATATATTGAAAAATTGAATTGAACAAAAGAAAAAATGTAAAAAAATGAATTTGTAAATAGTTAGAGTTACTTTACATTGTAACATAGCAAGATGTTGCAAGGCTGGCGGCAAGTAAACTTAAGTATTTTAATTGATGCTCCGTTTTGAATTTTTAACGGACTATCGTGTACAACCTTGTGATATTCATCACAAAGTCGTACTGTCATTTTATGAGTGACATGTGTTTAAGCGCCACTTTGCAACACCACCGCTTGCGTTGTTTGCTATTCTTCTTCTTGTTTTCTCTTGGATTACATCCAACACCGAGATCTAGCAGCAATACTAAAGGGTAATAATATTGTTTACGACAATATTCCATACAAATAAAAATCTCCAATAATTCTATTGGACGAATTACTAATACCAACTGTGTGTGTTTTATTTCATTTCTTTTTTGGTGGTACTTTGTTTGTTTGTTGTTTTTTTCCAATATGAATCCACTGTTTGTAGTTTGTTAGAATTTACAATATGTAATGTCTGTCCATTGAGCCAATTTGAATCTTAAGTCTCTTATCAGCAAGTGTTTGTTGCTATGATTGGAGAGGCGCCCATCGGTCTATAGATTCTACCAAGACCATATGTCTGTCCCACCATTGATAATCTGTAATATTATTATTGTTTCTAATATTTGAAGTAAGCCTGTCTCTTTAAAGTATTGATCAGGTGTTGGATGCACAAATGTTAGTTTGTTGTTTTTACTCTGACTATTGAGTTGAATGCATGTATGTTGTTTTTGTTGTTTCTACCATGAATTCAAGAACAATATTTGCAAGATCATTATTTCATGACATTTTAATTTTCTGTAGTTTAATTTAATTTTATAGTTGTCAATGCATTTCATTTGAAAACTATACATTTTCTAGCATAAGCGTAGATGGTGAATAAATATATTTATGCATATTGCGAAAATATAATAGGCGAAATGTTAATTTGATTTTTAGTAATACTTTGTTTTATGATAATCATGCTGCAATTAAATTTCTATGATAGAAAATACTAGATTTTGGGAAGCATTATATGATTGATCCTTATCAATCAGTTATTTAATATAAACAAATAATGTTTAAAAGCGAAGGAAAATTTGAAAAATGTTTAAAAAATCTCCACATTAAGTGAAATTTTAAAAATAGTGAAGAAAATTGAGCTGAACAACCAATATTTGAACGTTTTCATTGAGGAGGAAAACGAACATTTAGAAGCATTAAGTGAAATTGAAGAAATAGTGATAAAAAATGGAGCTGAACAACCAATTTTTAAACATTTTTATTGCGGAGGAAAACGAACATTTAGAAGCATTCGACAGAATAATAAAATGTTATGAACAAGAACAACAACAAATCAACAGAGCGAAACAAGGAGAGCTGGTATCCATAACAAATAAACTTAAGATTGAAGATGGATTCGATGGAGGGAGCAGCAGCAGCGATGAGTACACACAGTCACAGGAAACGGAGTCCACAACATTAGACGATGAGGAGGACATCGGAAATGAGGAGGACATCAGGAATGAGGAGGACGTAGAAAGTTACCCATTCATACCTGAAGGACAATCCCTATGGACATTGGATCCTAATGATCCATGGTTTGAAGATTAGATTAGACTATTATAAAAATTACTTATTGATATATTTTCTTCTCTAGATATAAGTTTGAGTTACGCTAAGTTTAAGCTATAGTTATGTAGGTTCGATTAATTTGTGTTAACAATAAAAAAGATAAATAAAATAAACGAAATAAATGTTTGATTACGTTTAAGTTGGGTTTTTTTGTTAAATATACTTAACACAAAGTTTTATAGTATTGCATAAACTCAATACGTAGTGCATTAGAATTCTAAATCATCAATTCTGTCTATTGAACATGGAACATAAAGAACAAACAACTATAAAAATTTAAATTCATAATATATTAATCGTTTTTAAAGTGGTATAAAGCATTTTTTTCTTATATGGATATATAGAAAGGTTTGGTTTGGGTTTGATTTGTTTCAAAATAAAGTTAATTGGTATTATTTTGTTTGTGGCTTTGTATCCTTAAACTTGATAGAATATAGAATGTAATATATTTTTGAAAAGTTTTCTAGAAAATCAAGATTTGTATCAGAATCTAAAATGGACTTAAATCCAGTTCAAAATATAGTCACGATTTTTGAGTCTTCTACAAGTAATATGATCGTATATGTTAACTAGAGTTAAAACAACACAAACATAAAAATGCATTTAAAACATAAGACTTTTTCCATACCTATGCAAGTAGCTAGCTAGCTATGAATTCAAGAAAAATGTAAGTTAAAAAATTAATAAGTAGTAATAATAATAATTT
This sequence comes from Musca vetustissima, assembly GCF_032173495.1. Taxonomy (NCBI): domain Eukaryota; kingdom Metazoa; phylum Arthropoda; class Insecta; order Diptera; family Muscidae; genus Musca; species Musca vetustissima. The sequence continues at coordinate 7,726 of NW_026884295.1, forward strand.
TTTTATTTATAAATTTATATATAAAATATGTATAAAAACATGTGTAAAAAGTCAACTGAAATATAAAAAATTATCAATAGTTAAAAGTTAGTATTACTAACGTAAAATTTTCAAAATTAGATGGCGTGGTTCGAGTTCAATGGGTTCTGGTTGGTTGTTCAACGTTAAACTGGGTTCATTTGGTACATTAAAGGTCGTTTACATTTAACCGGATTTGGTTAACCCAGTGGGTTTAAATTTTCAATTCCTTTGAATATATGCCAAATAAATCCTAATAAAGTAGGTTAACCCGGTAAAAAGTTCTAATGTAAATGCCGTATTAGATACAAATTTGTTATAGGTTCCTTTGGTTGCATCATAAATTATCCATTTACTCTTTGGCTTGCATTTGATTAAACAAGTATCATGTTATTTTTGTGTATATTTTTTAAATATATTTAATTAGTATTGTTAGCAATAATATTAAAGTAACATGTTAATAGTCATGTTGGTATTTTGTGATGATATGCACTTTTATCCTTTTTATGTACACATTAATTTCTAAATAAAACAGATATTTCTAGGTGAAGAGTATTTTACCCCAATATTAGGTATCGAAAATACAACATTTAAATCAGTTAAATTTGATACAATAAATGTTTTGTTTTAATATTCCCATTTTTGAAAGAAGTTATAAATGGTATATTTATAGTACGCAAAAAATAAGCTTGGAAATTTTTATATATTTTATAAGACTTTTCCGTACCTATGCAAGTACAATGCCTGGTTATGAGTTAAAGAATAGAAGTAAGTATAGAATTTAAAAAATTGACAGCTAGTAATAGTAAAAAGATTTTTTATTTATAAATTTATGTATAAAAACATGTAAAGAAAGTCAACAGAAATATAAAAAACAATAAAAATGTATCAATAGTTAAAATTTTCTTAATATTAGTGCCGTAGTGGAATTTATCATTTCGTTTGGATGATTTTGATCTCTAATAGTAATATGATGTGCTCCACATATATCAACATTATTTTCAGGTAGACCTTTATTTAGTTCCCTAGAATTTATTGCTATATTGTCGGTTAAATTTCTTCTCATCAGATCACAGCTACTTGACAAACGTGCATGTTCGACAACTGGGGAATCCCTTCCTTTCCAACAGCAAATTTCAACTCCACAAAAATAGCATACTACCCTATCTCTTTCTCCGGTATAATAAAATCCAATCATAGCCAGCTCTTTGGGTTCCGGAGTTTTCAAGGGCCAGGAATTAAACGTTTTCAATCGTTCGTCTTCATTTTCAAGATTTGCTTCAAGGAAGTTGAATGGTTTTAAATTTGAGAAATTCATCTTTACTGTAAAACTTAAGATTGAACACTAAATAATAATTTCAAAACTCAGTTCCATTTTTATAGAAATAAGTAACAACATATGTTTATGTATTCATTATATTTTTAATTTAAGTATTTTTCTAATGTACTTAGCACTCTTCTTCATATTGTACATAGAATAAATCGTTCGGTAAAAAAATCTTTTAATTACAATTTGTATTTATTATATTGACCCATGTATTTATTATTTCCTTTGTATATATTATCATTTCATAGCAACAGAATGAGTTCAGAGTATGATATAATTATAGAAGGGCATGACATAATTATACATTAAGACAAATGATTCCATTTTTAAAAATTCAGCTTTCAAAATTTACACGTGATTGTAATAACTACAAAATAATTTATTTTCTGTCACATTTTAAAGTTTCTTGCCTTTATAATATATATAATATAAATATAAGTTTTAAAATATATCGTCAAATCTTGAGAACAATGTGCATAAAAAATGTGATATGAATTTTATTGATTATAAGTTCATATTAAAAAAATATATTTATACATAGCATGTGTAATTATAAAAACAATTGCCATACAAATTTAAAAACTTTAGAAAATAAATATTTTTATTTTTTTACATGCATATAATATTATAGAATTTATTTTCCATATTATTTGAAATTGACTGCCTACTACTGTCTAATAATTATATAATTAATATATTATGTCTGCTTCCCGTAGTTCTTCAATAATAGTATAATCATCATTTCCTGATTGATGCAATTCCAATAAGAACTTTAGTCTTTCAACTAATACGTTTGGATTATGCCAGTATACATATTCCGGTTTTGCAAGATTAACTTTCATTAGACCATCCCTACTATGTGTACCGCCAATCAATTTTTTTATAATATTCTTATAATTGTAGCCTTTGTTTCACTTTACTCGTTCATTAGGATTATAATCCACTTTGTATGCATTTGAATCCAATAAAATTTTTTTATAAATCTCCAGTTCGGAAGCATCACAATTTTTTGGCTTTTGATGAAATAGAAGTTCAAACAAGCCTGGCGTAAGTGCCCAATGTTGGTTTCCAATGATATTTTTTTCATTTTCAGAATAGAATGTTTCGTCTCGTGTATCATTATAGTTATTAGGTTGGTATTGGGTATAATCTAAATTGAAATCGTCCTCTTGTGGTGTATGTGGTTTTATTTTATCTTCTTTAATTTCATGTATATAGCTCTTGTTAGGTGTACTAGTATGTGGATGTTCCTTGAACCCATCTACATTTTCAGCATTGTGTATCAAATACTTAGGAATATTTTCACTATTTATTTGAACTAATTTTTGTAGTTCTTCTGTTATGGGTTTAAACATTCTATCCAGTTCTGCCGTTTTTACATCCTCTCCCATTTTGATGCTTTGGAATTTTTTTCTTCAGTTCATTTCGGGAACGAACAAGTTTTTTTAACAAATGTTCGTTTTCCATGGTTTCTGTTATACTATTTACCCATGACTTATCTATACTATATAAATATTGATTCCTTTGATTTTTTATTAATATAAATAATATTGATATAATTAATTTAATGTTGCCACATTGTTCCGTTCATAGATTTGTGGAGATATAGAATATAAAATTGGAAAGGTAAAACGGGACAAAGAATAATTTTTACATTAAAAAATAACCTCAACAGTCCAATATGATATCAAAAATAAGACAAAAATAATATTCTGTTTCATTTTTTCAAAATTTTATTTATAGAGTTTAAGGTGACAAATGTGAATATTAAAATAAATATGGTTGAAAATTTGTTAATGCTTTTCACACCGCAAACATCTACCCCTATTTTAGAAAGCATAACATCCAATGTGTTTGAATTAATAGGTTTATTGTTTGTACTACATCTTCCCATCAAAGGACAGTTATTTGACCATCATAAATGTTCTGTAATAGCGCAATCAGCTTGTTTCCAATTCATAATCTCAACGTGATAGAAAAAGCATTTGGTTGAATCTCCTGCTTCAGTATAAAATAGTCCAACAGCTGCCATTATTTTAGGATCAGGATATGGTAAGGGCCAACAATCAAATGTTTTCCATCGTTCATTTTCATTATTAAGGAGAGACATCTTTATTGTAAAAGCTTCATTAACCAAATGTAATGTGTTGAAAAAGTAATTATCCCTAATTTTTGAAAATAAAACATCAGCTTTATTTTATATTTTTTATTTATTTTATTGTGTTAAATATGGTTGGTAAACGAGATTTGATTCAGTTTGCTTTAATTGTAATCTGTATAAATTATTTTTTTTTGTCGCTTAATGACAACTTCGATATGCTATATCCACCAGAACCCAATTCCTTTACATTATCATCCTTTAGTGTCAGAAACCGGGGTGATAAATATAATATAGCATCTTCCAACTCCAGCACAATTCTATCTCCGTACTTAGTTTGGGTCCTATATGCATCATTGATTATATATTCCTTATTTTCATCCAATTCATTAATTCTTATAATTCTCTTATAATTAAAGGAATTGAATAATTTGATTAAGTTCGCGTTAAGAGCCATAGCTTTCCCTATCTATTTCACACTGTTTTATATAAAAGTTTATTAAATTATTTATTTTAAATCTAAGGATTCTATTGATGTTATTTACATGCAATTTTTTATAATGTTTTTTCCTTATTTAATCACAAAAGCGAGCTGATTTTTTTTCACCTCTGGATTTATTCTATCCCAATGAAAAAACAATTGATTTGTTTATATTGCTTAAAAAATCTTTAGGAATATTTTGAATACAAGAGGCAAATATAAGGCAAAAATAACAAAAAACTCTTTTGACAAATATTGAAAAACCACAACAACATGTATATATCAAAAAGATCGATTAAGATGACCACAGAATACTGGGTACGCACGCATGTTGTTGATAAAAGCTAAAGACCGATGGGCGCCCAAAAACAGGCTTCAATGGACAGACATTACAGCTTGTAAATTATAACAAACTACAAACAGTGGATTCATATTGGAAGAACCAACAACAACATGTATGCATCGAACAGATCAGAGAACTCATACATAGAAACAAATTCTTTCTGATAAGACATCCATGATCGGATTGATTCTTGCTCCAATAGACACTCATATGAGACACTGCTTCATGTATTTCACAATATTGTGCAACCAAGAAAAACAAGTGGGTAGAAAAGGGGGGGATAAATGTAGATAAGAGCGGTGGGCGCACTGCGACACTGCATCACGAAAACAAGTGAATATGAAGGAGGGGGACACTTACCGAAAAAATACGGAAGAAGGGGAGAAGAACAAATGTGGGACACAAGTGGTATTGATTCAGGGTCATCAAGGTCATACGAATGGACCGCATTGGACAAGACAAAAACGAAAACAAGTGGATAGGGAAAGGGGGAAACACACATAAGCTTACGGGCAATATACGGAACAAAGGGGGAAGAACAAATATAGGGAAAGGGGGAAACACACATAAGCTTACGGAAAATATACAGAACAAAGGGGGAAAGAACTAATATGGGACACACGCGCTATTGATTTCAGGGACCAATAAACTTTCAGGGTCATCAAGGTCATACAAACGGACAACATTGGGCAAAGACGAAAGAAAATATTGAACAGACGGACGGCATAAAACCATAAGAGGGAAAGAGATAGAACACAATATGATCACACAACACACCAAGAGGAAAAGAGATGGACGAGTCATCAATACAGATCAATTATGTCATTTGTATAAAGCAATTAGCATAAATCAATTATGAATGGACCACATTGGGGAAGACGAAAGAAAATATTGAACAGACGGACGGCATAAAACCATAAGAGGGAAAGAGATAGAACACAATATGATCACACAACACACCAAGAGGAAAAGAGATGGATGAGTCATCAATACAGACCAATTACGTCATTTGTATAAAGCAATTAGCATAAATCAATTTGCGTAGGGCAATTAGCATAAAGCAATTTGGGGTATCTGTTATGTTTTACAGATACTCTCCCAATATGGGGATTTTTTACATGTTTTTCAATCAAATTGGCTGTAATTATCAATATACCAAATTATACTAAAAAATATCAATCACCCTTATTCCGTATGTTATCGTCATTGTCTACGACGTTCCTCCGTCGATATCACTTCGACACTGACAAGATCTATTAATAAGGTAACCCAGGTAGCAATCGAAATTGGAAAATATCTGTATCAAGATAACAATCGAAATCGGAAAACAGCTGTTTTTTCTCAAGTCTAATGTCAAAAATGTCGACTTTGTTTACGTTTTCATAATGGAAGTCAATTCACAGTAATGCATTTTGACAGCAAACTTGAGAGGTATCGATTATCAGCTGGTCTCCCTGGGCGACCTTATTTATAGGCCATGGACAATGATTTGGTATTCTGTAATGTCATGTACAGACGAGCGTTGTTCGCTCTCTCATTCGTTGTTCGACCCAAGGTAGATATACAAGGTAGCCGCATCGTCGAATTTCTACAAAAAATATCGGTTGTTGTATTTTGATATGTTAAAAATATTTTGCCAAAACAGATTGACGAGATTTTTTTACACAAATTCTTGTAGAAAATGTTAATAAAAGTATTGCCAAACAAGCTCTTCGAAATTCGGAGATTTTCATTTATAATTTTGTTTTTTGTTTATTTTTTGGTTCAACATTACAACAACATTTTTGACATTTATTTGCATCAACAGCTGGGCCGATGCGTCTACCTTATTCAATATAACTTGGTTCGACGCTTAATTATGAAGTAATTACAAAATTGTACATTATTCAATTCGAATCACTCTCTGAATGAAGAATAAATTTGTCCCATCCCTAATAATTGAGAGTATTTATCGGAAATAAATTAATTTTGACAGTATGAAAATATTTATAAAATTTTCAAACTTTTTCATTAAAATTGAAAATGATGAATGAAAAGTAAAAAATTTTATAGTTTTTATATATGCAGCAGAATGTAAACTTTGTATTCAACATAATGCAATATGTATTTATTTTTCCTTGTTTCTAATTAGCGTACAAAACAAGAAACAAATGTGGGGAAACCCAAACAAAAATTCTCCAAGTTTTTTTATATGTGACATTTGAATTGAGAAAATATAAAAATGTATTCGTTTGCGTTGATGCAAAATATGAAAAGAAATTGAAATGAAAACACAAATGGTTAGAATTTTTTACCAAACGTAGATTTGGTTTTTTATTGATAATTGTTCGTGGAACAATGTATATTACCTTTACTACAGGATGTAGGGCTGTATGCCTTTTTGGTCGTGAACCAAAGAACGAGTGTAATGTAATAGCTAATGCCATGTACAGACGAGCGTTGTTCGCTCTCTCATTCGTTGTTCGGCCCTTAATTATGAAGTAATTACTTAGTTCCCCATACAAAATTGTCTGAGCGAACACCGACTTTTGTGCGTTGTTCAATTCGAATCACTCTCTGAATCACCAAGAATTTTGTCCCATCTCTAACAATTGAGAGAATTTATCGAAAATAAATTAATTTTGACAGCATGAAAAAAATTTTAAATTTTTCAAACTTTTTCAGTAAAATTGAAAATGATGAATGAAAAGTAACCAAAATTCTAGTTTTTATATATGCTGCAGGATGTAAATTTTGTTGTCTACATAATGCAATATGCATTTCTTTCCCCTTGGTTCTAATTAGCGTACAAAACGAGAAACAAAACTGGGGAAACCCAAACAAAAATTCTCCAATTTTTTATATGTGACATTTGAGTTGAGAAAATATAAAAATGTATTGAAAACAACAATATTTTCAGAAAAAATGGAAAACATGAATTAAAAGTAAAGAGATAGGGATTGTAATTATAGTCAGGAGAAAGAGAATTATTTTTTCTATTTAGATCCATTTGTGATTCACGCAAATATGTTACAATTTTGGTGTAAAACAAGAAACAAAAGGTTTGAAATAAAAAACTCTGATGACATGAATTAAGAATAGTGTTGTATGAACGGGTTAATTCATGTACGTAATTCTGAGAGCGAACTACGTTGTTCGAATGCCCGTCAGAACATGGCATAAGATGTCACAAAGCGGCGCTTTGACATAGTTAAGGGCTAAGCAGAATGCTCGCGTTGAGCCATCCGTTGCGTTTTGTGTTATCGAAAATACAACAACCACAAGGAAACGATAACTCTAACGCATGAAGTTGATGTGCGCTGCGCTTTTAAGTTAAATATATTTTAACTTTTTGCGTGCGTTAACGCGATAACAAAAAACGCTCAACGCAAACAATCTGTTTAGCCCTTTACTCGTTAGATTTTGCTACTACTTTTTGTCTTTAGTACGAAATACTCAAAGACGTATATAAAGGTAGTGAACAAGATATAACGATGGATTAAATTTTACTTTAATTCAAATGAAATTATATTTCAAATTAAACATTGCCGCCCGCGTTGCAACATCTTGCTATGTTGCAAAATTAATATATGTAACGTTTGTTTTGTTCTTTGTTTTTTTATGCTTTTTTCGAAAAACGTATTAATTCTAGAGTTTTGCTCGAGGAACAGGATCGTGCAATGTCTCGTCAAGATCTGATCCGTTAACTTGTTATTCTCAAAAGACTCGCAGAGTCTTGCGGCTAGGCAATTAAAGATTGCCCATCGCGTGATGTTTCAATACTACATGGAAAACCAGGGTTAGAATAAGTTTTGTGGTTTCATTCATTGTGTTGAACCTCTGGGCCTAGTATCCTGCTGACCGTCGTACCTTCGTTGAACCGAGAATCGGCTAGTTGCAAGCCAGCATGATATTCTTTAAGCCGTACGGACATGGACTCCGAAGGAGCAACAATATGTCCCAAACAATGATTATTTGCGTATTTGCGTAACTTTGTAGGGACTTGGAGCCGAAGCCAATGATGAGTTAACGGACGGGCGTTTAGAGGCTGTATTTGTTGGAACAACATTATGCACGCTTTTTTCGAACCCTGGTTCTTTCGGCAGTGTGCCGAAATAGGAGGCGACACCAACGGTTTTCCTGAAGGACCTTCAGGGACCGTCGACGACGGATTTTAAATTATTTTTCCTCCGATGGAGAATCATCTTTATAGGATCCCAAAGGGCATAGTCTCGTTGACGATGGGGACACCTGTGAGGTTGAAGTCCCTTTTCTCATCGGACATGAGGACGTCGTTTTCAATATCGGGGGTACCACAGTCGTCGTACCTAAATTTTCCATCTTCTGTGAAAATAGAGAGGATGTGATAACCAAACGATGAGGATTATAATTATTATATGTATGGCCAGAATGACCAGTAAAAACCGTAGGTCGTTTTGTAATTATCGTAGTCCCATAACGTGTTACTCTATCGCGACCATCAATGGCCATTTTTCATTACGCGAAAAAGGAAAGATGTGGCAAAAGACTCGAGATATGGACTATGATAATTATATGCGCAACAACTTTTATATAGTATCGTTTTCCGTATGAAAATCCCGAGTGCACCTCTACTATGCGACATTATTCCACGATGTGGAAGTATTTACAATTTTGAAAGATGCGTAACATCAATATATAATTTGATTTCACAAATATGCCAGAAGAAAATTATGGGATTTATAAAAAATTATGGTAGGTCGTAAACCTGTAGGACAATTTTGAGACATTTGCGTGACAAATGAATAAAAGAAACTGAAAGTGACCAGATGTGTTATTGAATATGTATGACAGAAGTGGACTGTATATGCTTATTGAAACTTGCTCGTAAAGCGTGTGCATTTTATTAGAAAAGTAACACTAGTCAACTGGGACGAAGTCCCGTAATGTAGATCGTAGAATCTACATTTGCGTAGCGTGTATGTAGGGTATAATGTAGGCGATGTTATCTTTAAGTTTTCCGTGAGAAAACTTACATAGCACAATTATTTTAGTTACTATCGACACCTATGGATATAAGTGAGCATAATTTGCTAAAAGTCGCCCAAATGTTACCCTAAAGAGAAGGACGTAAGAAGGAAGAGGGCATTGGACCAGTACGTTGGAACGTGTACCCTGTAGCATGACCTTCGGATAAAAATCTGCACCAAGTAATATGTCGACAGGAGGGGAAGAGAAGGGATCGGGGTCGGCCAAACGTAGATTTGGCAAATTTGATCGAATGTCGGTTTGTCGGTGAAGGAGGGCAGATTTTCTGCGATGGTTGGAAGGACAATGACTTTAGTTTCCATTGATAGCGTAGCATCAATGGAACAACTAATACGGACTTGACATTCTTTATTTGAAGTAGTTGAAACAGATCCACTGACCCCAGAAATAGTGGAAATGTTCGAAGTTGTGAGCATGCCTGTTCGATTTCGCATTTCTTCAGAAATGAATGATGCTTCAGAAGCAGGGTCAATAAGAGCTCTGGCTAGGTACGTGGTACCCTTATGCATAATATGAACGTTTGCCGTTCCTAACAAAATTTTTCTATTCTGGGTGGTATGAAATACCTGTCTATTTGAAGAAGGTGGTGTAATCCCTCTAGATATAGAGGCCGTCGAAGGCGAACCAGCAGTGGAAGGTTCCCTGTGCAAAAGTGTACAATTGTGTAAGCTACTGCAATGGTTGACTAGATGTTTAGGGGACAGACAATTTAAACAGCAATTATGTCGCCTAATAATATGAAATCTTTCAGGAACTGAAAGTTGCAGAAATTTTTGACACGTTCTGATGTGATGCATTTGTCGTGGACAAATAATGCAACACTTATTAGGAGATGTACGAGATTGACTAGAAGATGGTGAGAGAATGTAGGGGTTCGGTTCGTGCCAGCATTCATGAAATGTGAACGAGACCTTTTGTTACTAGACAGGTAAGAGTTTGGATACGTTCCGTATGAAAGTTATCCAAATCTTTCCAGGAAGACAAAGCAGACTTATCATTGATACTTTGTTCCCAAAGTGTGACGCAATTTTGTGGTAGTCTTTGAAGACATATGAACACTAGAATAGGGTCCCAGTCTTCTGTGGAGACGACATAATTTGACATGGATGATATGCACCCATTAATACCCCTTTGCAATTGTTTTAGGCCTGAACTAGTCTTATTATCTAGAACAGGCAAATCGAATAGAAGTTTTAGTTGGTGGTTCACCAATATACTTGGATTGTCGTACGTATGCTTTAGAGCTTTCCACGCAAGACCAAAATTTGTGTGGGTAAGCGAAAACTTTACCACAATTTCATGGGCTCGCTACTGGTCTTATTGTTTAAGTGGCATAATCGTTCAAAATCACTGATGCCAGAATTGTTAATGTACACGGTGGAAAATAAATCCCTAAATGTAGGCCAATTAAGGAAGTCGCCATCAAAAACTTCTATGTCACTATCATCACAGTATGTGATATTTAAACCAATTTGTTGATGCGGAGTATTTGAATTGGCCCGGAGTTCATCTATGTTTAATTTCAAAACATATATTTCCTGAGATTACTATCCAATTAATTTTTAGCTTATTGTTGTACAATTTGTCTACGTTAGAATTTGTTACTACCCTTAAGTACAGCTTTGTGCTTGAAGGACTATCAAATTCTAACGAGTTTTTAGCGCCGCTTTGCATCATATACATTGTAACTATTGTTGATTCGTATTCGTTTTCGCTATCTTGGGTTACGTCCACACAACACCACTCCAACTAAGGTAAAATATTATTTCCAATAATATTACCAAATAATCAATAAAAACCCCAAAGTCGATATTGACAAAATTCTAAACCCCAATTTGTTTTTATTATTTCTTTTCTTTTTTATTTACGTTGCTACGTAAACATTTGGTCCTGAGCGAGCCAGATAAATTACAACAATTAATTACATGGTCTTCTTCTTCCCCTAGAAGCTCAACCAGCTGCCAATACATCTCATCAAACATCTCATCTCTTTTTTCTTTATTAACAACTAAACAAAAACAATAAGGTACGTAAATCGATTTAAGAGAGTGCATTCGGAGTGTTTCGTTTTTATTTCGCAAAAATATACAAACAAAACAAAAAAAATCTCCAGTCGTCATACAATACGCGGCTTATTGTTGTTGTTAATATTCTCGCTAAACCCATTTGTGTACAAAGTGATATTTCTCTACGAGAATAATAAAAGAAAAAAAAAACAGTGAGAACAGTGAAAAGTGTCTAGTCATAGTTCAGTGCGTGTTTTAATTACAAACAAAAAGCCTACATTCTGTGTGAATAACAAAAAAATAAGGCTATCGCACAAAAGAAAATAGAAAAAATACAATAACAAATAAACAGACACTGAGTGAGCCGCACAACAGCATTAACCATTACTGTTGTTGTTGTTAATGTTGGATGGTAATATCACTGTTCCCACTTCAAACCTTTGTGTACGACAAATAGGGTTATTAAATTGGAACTAAAATTTTTGAAAAATAATTTTTTTGTGAAAAAGTAAAAATTTTATTTTGAAATTTATTTTTGTAAATTTTTTCGGAAAAAAAAATTTTGGAAAAACGTGGTACACCCTACAGTCGGCCCACGTTAAAACTTATTTATATATAAAATAATTTCTTATTTTTATATTTTATTATATATATTAATTAACTAGTTTTTTAATATTTTGAAATTTTAAACATTTTTAAAATTTATTTTGGTCGTGTGTACCCTACAATCCGCGCACACTACATACGGCATTTAATATTTTTGAATTTTTAGTAAAATTTTCTCTCTTTTTTCAAAAGTTTTAATATTTTTTGGACATATTCGTTGTTCTTATTAAAACTTTGTATATTTCGTATACACTGAGAGAAATTTTTGGTATTTTCGTACACTGAGAAAAATTTTGAATATCTATTTTTTTTGCTTTTTTGTTCAAATTTGAGTAGTTTTCGATACATTTTTCAAAAAAATTGTTTTGTATTTACATCATTGAAATTGTTCGTTTTTCAGCATTCTGCTATTGATTTAAATAATTGGCTTGAATTTTCGTTCAATTTAGCCAAGAAAATACATCGTTTTGCGGGTTTTTTCTTATATTTGTTACAATTTTACTGCTTCCTTTTTCTAATTTTTTCAAATAAATATCGATTTTTTATTTGTGGTCCTTCGAGATATTTTGGTTTTTTGAATTTTTTCGGTCGAAAAGATTAGTTTTAATTGTTCAATATGCCTTTAACTTCGTTGGACTTTTTCATCAGAGCCACTGATGCTCTTATTAAATTCGATGCCAACTTTAGTGATCTGCAAGGTGACAATATGGACATATACGCCTTAGAAATTCAGGCATCTGAGGTAAAAGAACTTTGGGCTAAGGTAAAAGATAGGTGTGAAACATATTTCAACGACCTTCGCTCCGCCGATGAACCGTCTGACGACGAATTTACCCCTGTAGAGAGTAAATATCACGTCGCATATAAGGCTAATGTGAACGCTTTATCGTCCATTAATAGGAAAGTGGATCAACTTCGAGGTTCCCCGAAAGCGTCTGTCCCTGCTCAAGTGAGCAATCAACCGGCCACTCCTAGGTTACATCCTCACCAATATGAGGAAACTGATTCGGTATCCGCTGCTTCGCATCATACCGTAACCCTTGCCGATGTAACTCACATGTCTCTCAATGATAGTTTAAGACATGCTATAAATCTTCTGACTTGGCCAACATTTAGGGATTTCTTTTCGGCTGTATATATTAGTAATTCTCGTCTTAGCGATATAGAGAAATTATGTCATTTATTTAAGAAAACAAGTGGTGATGCAAAAGATATAGTTTTAAATTACCTTTTACTCATAAGAGTTTCAGTTTAACCTGGAAAGCTTTAAAAGAGACATACGATAATGTTAGAATTCTGGTTAAGAACCAAATTAAAGCTTTGTTCAATCTCCCAGTTCTTGATGGTGAAACTAGCACAGGGTTAAAAGGTTTACAACGTGGTATTAATGGGTGTATTTCTGCCATGGCAATTTATGATGTTGCCACTGACAATTGGGACTCAATTTTAGTCTTCCTTTGTTTACAAAGACTTCCCAAAAACACAGTCACGCTGTGGGAACAAGGTATTAAGGATAAATCTGCGTTGTCTTCCTGGAAGGATTTTGATCTCTTTTTAACAGAAAGAATTCAAACTCTCACTTGCCTTAGAGATATTAAGGGAATCGATTCAAATAAAAAAGCTGAACAGAAGAATGTTAGGACACATTTTACGAACACTGCTCCATCTCGTTCTTCAGAATCGTCCTCTGATAAAACTTGCATATTTTGTCCCATTTACGTGTTTACCCAGAATTTAGGAAACGTACTTCAGCCGACCGCTTCTCTCTTGTTAAACGGCATAAACTTTGCATAAATTGTCTTTCACGAGGACATGATGTTAGGAATTGTACAAGTTCCCATAGTTGCTTTAGGTGTAACAAACGACATCATACTTTATTACACCATGAAACGGCACAAAATAGTTCTAATTCCTCGGCTACGTCCCAAACTTCCTCAATATCGGCTAATGTTCCACATTTTACTCCGTCATTCCATGCCAATCCCAATCTACCTTCAACATCATCTGGTCAATCTTCTAGTGCTTCAACTAGGCAGGTATTCCATACCTCGCAGAACAAAACGGTTCTTTTAGGAACAGCAATGGTGAACATTGCTCATCAGGGTGTTACGTACCCAGCTCGTGCTCTAATAAACCCTGCTTCTGAAGCATCTTTTATTACTGAAAGGTTACAACAGCGTTGGTATAGCCTCCACTTCAACCCAAGCTACTATTTCAGGACTAAACCAATCTGTGTCCATTATGTCAAGAAAATTGTGTTCTTTATGTGTAGGTTCTCCCGTAGACAGTACGCTCTTTATGGAAATGACAGCGTTAGTAGTTCCTACTATTTCAGGTAATCTTCCATCGTTTTCCATTAGCAAGGAGCTTGCCTCTAATATGCCAAATCTTCGTTTGGCAGATAGAAATTTATTTGACTGTCGTCCAGTAGATATGTTAATAGGAGCGGACTTATATCCAAAAATACTTCTGCAACATATTAGGTTCTTTGATTGCACAAAAAACTGTCTTCGGCTGGGTTCTTACGGGTCCAGTTCCTACGAAGATAGGCTGAATCAGGCTCTCCTTCGTTTCTGGGAACTAGAGGAAGTTCCTAAGCGCAATTTTTTGTCTCCTTCGGAACAATTTCGCGAGGATAATAATAAAAGAACCAAACATAAGGACTCTAATGGTAGATACGTTGTATCTCTTCCAATTAAACAAGAATTTGTAGGCCAACTAGCTCTCGGGCACTCCAGGACAAATTGCCTTCACAATTCGACAATTCCTTCGAAATGGGACATCACTAATTAAAAAACCGGAAGTTAAAGAAATATACGATGGGGTGTTTCGTGAATATTTAGATTTAGACCATATGAGGCCAGTCTCGACTACGGCGACAAACTCTACGGTTTGCTATCTGCCTCATCACCCTGTCATCAATCCTGATAAAAAACCAATAAATTAAGGGTAGTCTTTAATGCTTCTAACAAAACATCTAATGGGAAAAGCCTCAACGACATTCTTCACGTCGGTCCGACTTTACAACAAGACTTGGTCCTCCTTATATTGCGATGGAGATTATTTAAATTTGTTTTTAATTATGATATTACCCAAATGTATCGACAGATACGTGTAGATCCAGCCCAAACTCCTCTGCAAAGGATTCTATTTAGGGATACTCCCAATACTACAGTTCAAGACTATGAGTTACTGACAGTGACTTTTGGCGTTAATTGTGCCCCATATTTAGCCATTCGTACATTATTGCAGTTGGCCGATGATGTCGAAACTGAATTCCCCCATGCTTCGCACATCTTACGAAAGTGCACGTACGTTGACGACGTATTAGCGGGATATCACGATTTGGAGACTGCGCATAATTCTAGAGACCAAATTATTAATGCTTTAGGTTCCGCTAAATTTGAACTTCGAAAATGGACCTCTAATGTCCGCTCTATTCTAGAGCCGCTTCCAGTAGAACATTTAATAGACTCTAAGATTCTCGATTTCGTCGAAACTAGTAGTTCTAAACCTCTGGGTATTAGATGGAATGCTCAGTTGGATATGTTCTATTTTAATGTTAAACCTTTGGTCCACAAAAATACTTATACAAAACGGGAAGTTTTATCAACTATCGCAAAATGGTTTGACCCCATAGGCTGGTTAAGCCCAGTAATTGTAGTGGCAAAAATTATCATGCAACGCATATGGTTAGATAAGATTGATTGGGACGATTCTCTTCCGTATTCGACGGAAAGAGAATGGCACAACTTCGTTGATACTTATCGGGGAGTCAATTTAATTCAAATACCTCGTTGGGTTAATTATACTCCTGATGTGGAAGCCGAACTTCATATCTTTTCTGATGCCTCTGAAAAGGCATATGCGGGGGTAGTATACATCCGTATCATTACTTCAAATGGTGAAATTTTTACAAATATCTTATCTAGCAAAACAAAGGTAGCACCCATAAAATCAATTTCGCCCCCTCGACTAGAATTGTGCGGTGCAGTTTTAGACTCTGAATTATACAAAGCCATTGCAGCTGAAATTAATATTGTTTTTAAAAAGGTTTATTGTTGGACTGATTCTACGATCGTCCTTTCCTGGCTAAAGAAAACCTCTTCTACATGGTCCACTTTTGTTGCAAATAGGGTTTGTAGGATTCACGAAAATGTTGGTCAGAGTAATTGGTATCATGTTCGATCGGAAAACAATGCTGCTGACTTAGGCAGTCGAGGGCTTTCGCCTTCAGATCTTTCTTCTTTATAAATTTGGTGGCATGGGCCACAGTGGGTTCGTAAGGATAGTTCCACATGGGTTATTCAAGACTCGTCTGAACTCGATACAGATATTGAAAAACGCGCTGTAAAGTGCCATGTATCATTCTTTTCGCAATATCAGGATGTTTCCTGTCCTATAATAATGGTACTCGGGCCTGATGTGTACCCGAGAATAATGAAGGCCCAAACTTACTCGAGCCCGGGTTTCCCATAGGCCCAACTCATTATATTTGGATGGGTAATTTCCGGCTCATGTCCAATGTGAGCCTTTGACAACCACTATACGGTACCCCGGCTTCCACTAACCCATTTTTTAATTGATATTGGTCTCGAGGGCAATCTTCATTGAAATTTAATTTACTTATTTTTGCAACACAGCTATATGTTGCAACGCTGGCGGCAATGTTTAATTTCAAAACATATTTCCTGGGATTACTATCCAATTAATTTTTAGCTTATTGTTGTACAATTTGTCTACATTAGAATTTGTTACTACCCTTAAGTACAGCTTTGTGCTTGAAGGACTTTCAAATTCTAACGAGTTTTTAGCGCCGCTTTGCATCATATACGCTAGTTACATTGTAACTATTGTTGATTCGTATTCGTTTTCGCTATCTTGGATTACGTCCACACAACACCACTCCAACTAAGGTAAAATATTATTTCCAATAATATTACCAAATAATCAATAAAAACCCCAAAGTCGATATTGACAAAATTCTAAACTCCAATTTGTTTTTATTTGTTCTTTTCTTTTTTATTTACGTTGCTATGCAAACATCCAATTTTCTATTTATAGAAGAGAGGGCCCTAAGGAAACAATTATATGCAACATCGCATTTGGTTTCTGCGACTGTGAAATGGTCACTAGAACAATCTTGTTCTGTCAAATAATTTTGGCATTTGTCGTACGTGGTTTGTGCCTTTTCCCATAACCTCTTGACCTCAGCTCCCTGTAATTCTAAAACATAGACATCGAGCTCTTCGTCCCGTGGGGAACTGTATTTGGCGTCAAATTTTGCCAAAAAATCTGTAGCTCGGATGAATAAGTCTAGAGGAGTGAGTGGCATTTTGAAAAATATATAATTTGTTACTTTCAGAAAATTATGGAAAAGAGTTTTCGTTAAAAACTATATGTTTGATAACAAATTGTAGCGAATACACCAAGTATTATTTTCTAAATTGTTTGAAAAACAATTGCAAATTTATAAACTTGCACGGAAATGCAGAAAAAGAATTCAAATTCGGAACAGTTTGCACGAAATGCAACAAATATGAATAATTTGACACGTGATGTCAACAAATGTAATTGAAAATCTACAAATAAATGGAAATTTTCCAAAGAAATTATAAAATAGCACTTGATGCTGTAAATCAAATGTTGAAAATACACTGAATTTTTAAAAAGTCGTAATACAACAACAATGTGGTTTAACGTCGTTAAAACCAGCAATATGTTAAAAATTTAAAAAAAAAAATATTAAAATTTCACTAAAAATTCTCTCAGTTTAGATAATTTTTCGCAAAAGTATTTGCAGTGTATCGTATAATACATGTCAACAATGGCAAGTATCGAAGATAACAATTGCCAAGAAAAATTTTTTTAGAAATAAATATATAAATTTTTCGATAAATATAATATGTAATATTATATATAGGAAAATAATAAATTTGTTAAATATTGCCAAATGTAGGGTGCACTATGTTGATATCCGAAGGATTAAACTCGAAAATACCCGAAAACGGCACAAAACTATTTTTCTAAATATTCATACAATTTATTCGTGTGTGTGAACACCCCTAAGGAAACTGATCATATGTTTCCAATAATTGGTCTGTTCCCGTACTGCGAGAATCTACCATTTTTTACTCCGATAACACTTTTTTCCTTTATGAATCGAATAAAATAGGAAAATCGAGTAAATTCTTGCAGTACGGGAACAGACCAATTATTGGAAACATATGATCAGTCACATGTGATAGTGACGGGTGGCAACAATCAGCAGAGATGACAATCGCTCTCTCATGTGATGTTGTTATTGTTTTTCTGTTTCTTCGTTGTTTGGCAAACAAGAAGAAGAAGAATTAGAAGGAAGAACACAACAATGAAATGAATGTAAATTACGAAAGAAATGTGTGAAACACGAAAAAATGAAGACATTCCTGGTTGAGATTTCGTAGCGTGCAGACGTAAAAAGTTCAAGTGCTGCGGAAACATAAAAGGAAGAGTGTGAAGCTATACATAGGAGAATAAGAAAAGAAAACGAAAGAACAAAAGGAAGAAATTTTTGACCATACTTGCTGTGCTGATTAGCTAGCTATTTGTTTGCTGGTGTTGTGGAACCGTTGATGGAAGATTGCTGGAAATTTTTTCGGTAATTTTTGTGGAGTGATATCTTTCTGGTGGAAAGTGGTCTGGTTGGTGAAGGTGTTTGTATGGTGGCCAAGCAGGTGGCCAAAAAAGTGTGGTTATGGACGCCATGGCGTCTGTAACGGGATTGAATGTTCGATGTGGTGGTGACGCTGAGATGAGTGAGAGTGTGTGTGTGAATGCGAGAGGTAAACGTGCGCTAGAAAATGGCGTAAGCAATGCAGATAGGAAGGTAGATGGAGATATGGATGGTGTGTATGCGGAGAATACTGCTGGTGCAAATATGAAGAAGCGGCGCTTCAATGACGAAACTGTGTTGTACACAGAGGAGCATAAAGGTAAGTTCATGGTGTTGGTAGACACGAGTGAGGTTGAGAACATTAATAACAAAAATGGCCTGTTTTTTATGGAGAAAATAAAGGATGTGAAGACGGATGAAATAAAAAGAATTAAAAGCGTGGTAGCCATTGGTGCTACTTTATACAAAATCATATTTGAAGACAAGGCATCTGCAAATAACTTCGTATGTAATGAGGCAGTTAAAAATAAAAAGTTAAGGGCGTTTATTCCCAAAAATTTCCTTCAGACGTTTGGAGTTCTGAGAAATATTCCGGTGAGCTACACTGAGAAAGAATTACGATGCGGTATAATTTCTGACAGGAAGGTTGCGACGGTAACAAGATTCATGAGGAAGGACCCGAATGAAAAATCGGGATTTAGACCGACTGAAACTGTAAAAATTGGTTTTTATGGTGATGATCACCCTTCATGGGTAGTATTTAATCACACTATGCGGGTGGTGAAAACATACTATCCTACCATTAGACAGTGCTATAGTTGCGGGCGATTAGGCCACACAAGACTTGGATGCAGGTCGAACCGGAGATGTCTGGACTGTGGTAAAAATGATTGTGATGGTTCCTGTGTTGAAAAGGTGTGCATTTTATGCAATGGTAAAGATCATGTTTGTGGGGAAAAAGACAAATGTCCAAATTGGGCCAAAGAAATTGAGGTCAACATGATAATGACGAGGAAAAAACTATCTAAGCGGGAAGTCTATGACTCCCAGTACAATTAAAATCGATTTGACATTCTGTGGGATGGCGCTAATTTCCCCCTCTCTCCACAGGTACTAAGAGACAAAAAGACGCTGTACAAAAAGTTAAAAAAAAAACAGCATTGAAGATGATGTCATTGCCATTTTAACTCCATATACATATAATTCAGTTGCCAAAAAACCAAAAAAACCATATGTTCATAGACCTGGTGTTATAATGGCGAAGAGGATGTTTGAAGAGGTGTCTCCGTCATCGCCGGTGGTTATGAAAGAAAACCAGAGACTTACGGAGTTGGAGAAGGTCACCAAAGACCTATTGAAGTTCATGCTTGACTTTTTCAGAAAGGAGGAAAATCATGTGGCTGAGGATTCAAAAAAGAGTTCAAAAATGCGGAGTAAATTTGGATGGGGAAAACAAAGCCATGTCAAATAGCACTAATGATGGACAAGTTGAAGGTATTTCAATATAATATTCAATCTTTCAAATGCAACAAAAACTTTAAAAAATTCTTTTTAAACAAATATGAATATGATTTTCTTATATTGTTTTTGCAAAATAGTCAGGCTGAATCCCAGTTTGTTGTTTTTATAAAAAAAAACAACTATTTATTAGTGGGGAATGTATGGCATTGTTTGCCGAGGGGTAAGGCAGGGAAGACTATAGTTTCGGATCACGCCACTGATCCTCATCAGTTCCCTTAGTTTTTTGTTGGGATATTCTCCCCAGAAGCTATTGCTTCTATACAAAAAACCTTTCATACCCAAATGTCTCTTGTAACAACGCGAAGTACTTAGCTGACCAACGACATAAACTGCATGAGAATTTCGTTGGAGCCTCACTTCGAGGTTAACAAGGCATTTACAAACAATACCACACCTTTCCCACTTTTTTTATAAAAACAACAAACTGGGATTCAGCCTGACTATTTTGCAAAAACAAAATACAAATGGTATCCCAAATAAACCGCCAACACTACTGAAATTTTCTTATATTGTCAGAAATTTTCTCGGAAGCCAGAAAACAAAGAAATAAGCTACTAAATTTCAACTTGATACAAAAATTCCGACCGGATGGTTACGGTGGTGTAGCTATTGGTCTAAGAAAATGGATTAAATTTGCTAACATTTTGTATGAAACTCATCATGATATCATTATAATCAAAACAACTAATTTGAGGCGCAAATATGTCTTTGTATCGACGTACTTCCCCCCCTCCATTCCAGCGGATGTCTTCAAGGAGGAGATAAATAAACTCATTCTCTTTCTAGAAAATTATGATAATGTTGTTCTGTGTGGCGATTTTAATGCCCGAAACACGACTTGGGGTGAACACATAACTTCTGTCAAAGGCAGAGAGTTGAACCTCCTGATGCTTGAACAATGCTTAAATAATGGGAAGGTAACGTTCAGAAGAAATTTAAGCTCACAGGGCTCTGTTCCTGATCTAACATTTGCAAGCAATGGGATTTGTATGAACTGGGATGTTCTGGAAGGCCATTTTGGTGGTAGTAAGCACTATCCGGTGGCCTTTGAAATTGATGCTGGAGGGAGGGGATGTGGCCCCTTTTTGCAGAGATTCAAATTACTTAAATCAATTGGAGAATTAAAATTAGAACCTGACATAAAGTCCATTGAACGGGCCATGGTAGATGAGGTAAAAGCCGCCACAAAAACTCTTAAAGGGCGTAAATCTCCCAAGTATTGGTGGAACAGAGAGTTGTCTGCTAGCTACAGGAGACAGTTAGCTGCTGTTAAGAAAGCCAGAAAATATCCAAATTATCAAAATCTGATTGAAGCTAACAAGGAAGCTGAGATGTGGAAAAACCTTGTGGCCAAGGCAAAAAAGACAGCTTTTTGGACAAAATTGATGAAGTCAATAGGAATGCAAGTGTCAAGGAGGCGTGGAAGTTTATCAATAACGTAAAGAACAGAGAGGCAAAGGAAGTAGGATGCTGGAACAGTGATAATAATATGGCATATTTGGAGTATATTAAAAATCAAGTACCAAACAGTACTAACAGAGTTTTAACTTGGTCGGATAAACAAGAATTTCGGGAACCTGTTGTTTTTGAATGGGAACATTTTATGAAAAAAGGATCAGCAGCAGGACATGATAGGATTACCTATGATATGATAAGAGCTCTTCCTGATATCTCGAAAAGTGCACTCTTAACAGCAATGTAAAATGCTTTTCTGGACAATGTTATAGAGGATAGCTGGAGAATCATTAAGGTGGTTCCCATACCAAAACCAAACGAGGATTTAACCGTTATGGCAAATCATAGACTCATCTCCTTAATTTCGGTGTTTATTAAATGTATAAATCTGATGCTAAAAGACAAAATGCTGAGTCATATGGAGACAAATAAGATAATTCCCTCAAGATATTTTGCATATAGAAAAGGTTATTCAACTTCCACCTGCCTAAATGAATTTTTACATCGAGTTGCGGTCCTCAAAGCCAATAATTATAAAGTTCTAGTCCTCTCACTTGATATCAGTAATGCATATAACTGTGTGCGTTTAGCAGTTGAAAAATCATGGTTTTCAAGAGATGATTTCACGTTGGATCTTAAACTTTTTATCGAAGAGAACGCTAAAGCTTGGTGACGCGGAAGTAGTGGTAACAGATGGGGTACCTCAGGAAGCTGTCTATCCCCCTTGCTGTTCAATATACACTGCATTATTACACGGTGTCGAAGATAGCAGAAGGCTGGTTTTTCAATATGCTGACGATTTCCTAATTATGGTATTTGACAAAGACTTTGACGTCGCGCATGCACATCTACAAAGGAAAGCGATTGAATTTTATAGGAAGTGCGGAGATATTAATCTATCTTTTAACCCAGATAAGTTTAATTCTATTTATTTTGCAAAAAAACAGCACCAAAAAAATTGTGCTGAACATAAATGGTTGTGAAATACAGCAAGTTAAGAAACTAAAATTTCTGGGAAGAATTATTTCAAATTCGATGGCTGTCAAAGATCACTATTTACATATAAATGAAGCGGCCAAAAGTAGAACCAGAGTGTTAAAATGCTTAACAGCGATCAAGGGTGGGTTGCATCCAAAGGTATCGCTGAATGTGTACAAAGCGCTCGTTAGGTCAAAAATTGAATATGGAAGAACGACAATGGCTAATCCGCCGGCATATGTAAACAAAGGCTTTGAGCGGCTACAGAATGAAATGATAAGAAGACCCCTGGGTGTGGCAAAATCGTCTCCCACTCTGGTGGTTTATGCTCTGGCTGGTGAACTGCCTCCTAAATATAGGGCTAAGCTCCTCACTGCCAAAGAAATTATCAAAATCATTTGGAGCAACAGTAAGCTATATGATATTGTAGCGAACAACCCTCTGGTAAAATCTAGCTACAGCGCGAATCACGAATTTACGGACATTTTTCAGAAAATTAAAAGATGCTCATTCTCCCGTCAGCAGTCTTTGACGGTAAGATATAATCTCCTGCCATCTAACAAAATCAACATCTCTGATGAAATTATATGGTCTGTTTTCAATCGTGAACTCTCTTACTACAAGAGTAATAAATTTTTTATTTTTGCAACAGATGCCTCGGTTAATGAATCAACCACAGGCTGCGGTGTGTTGACTTTACTTCAAGTCCTTTTCCAAATTGAAATTGCGGCTGAGGATGGATGTGAGAAATGTGTGATCTTCACAGATAGTCTAGCTACGTGTAAGTCCCTAGAATCGGAAGATACGGATAATTATCTGGTGGCTGAGTGTCACAACATTTTAAAGGCATCATCTATTGAGAAATGTCATGTATGTATGGATTCCAGGTCACAGAGGCATAAAAATAAACGAAGAAGTTGATTGGCTGGCGAAACAAGCGGCGAATGTAGGTGCTCCCCTAGAATGGAGCCTAACGCCTAAGGAAGCTCTTGCGAGAATCGAAAACAATCAAAAGGCCGGTATTTTTATCAGTTTACCAACTCTATCTTTGAACAACCATGGTATAAAAAGATGAACTTTGGCCCGGGTGACACAAAGCTTTTAAATAGGCGAAAGAAAAAGTAAATAGAATATGAATATTTGGCATATGTGTGTGAGGTATACTTTGTATTGTTACAAAGCCAACAGCAGTTTACGTTTACCCAGATAGATGAAAAACTACCAATCAGCTGTGCCGTTCTCTGGATAGACATCAACAAAACAAATAAAAGTTAACGGTTGTTGTTTTTTGACACGGGCAAATAGAAGAAAATTGGTGAACGGAAAAGTTGTTATATTAAGTTTAAGTTTCAATTTATACAAAGTTATTACAATTTTAAAGTTATTACAATTTTAAAGTTATTGACAAATTTGAATTTTATTCGCATATGCAAGTTTCGCATCAGGGCGGAATAAATACAAGTTATCAACGTACGACCTTTGTAAAGCCACATAGCCCAATATGCCTGATGAGCCGCATAACCAACGGCGAAACGCGTCGCGTAATGGTGGGTACGTAGGTTCTTCTCCTGGCTTTCCTTTTAATTGCAAAATTTAGATCATCAAGCTCGACTCGAAAGAGTATAAATAATCACTTAAAATCACTTTCAAATGATCACAAAAATTCAAATAACAAAAAGTTATTACAATTTTAAAAAGATTCGATTTGAAAGCATTTTTAAAAATGTCTATGATAAGTCCCACGTATATTAGAAATGAAAAGAATAATTCATTTTTCGATATCCTTAAAGAATTTCACATTTTGTGAACGAAGATGAAAAACAAAAATTGGATTCAGAATTTCGCGAACTAAGGTTGTTTAATTTGGTAACATTTGTGAAAATGATGAAACCGATTTATTTCGTTTTTGGAATGCAATATTTAATTTGAAATGTGGTGATGGTTCATATATTTTTCCAATAATAACTAAATTTGTACGGAAGGTAATGGTATTACCCCATTCTTCAGCAAATGTTGAGCGTGTTTTCAGCCAAGTAAATCTTAATAAAACGAAAAATCGGATGAGGATTCAATGGAGAAATTTATACAAAAGATTATTTAAAAGTTAACAAAACAAATTGTTATGATACGTTAATTAAAACCGACATGTTGAAAATGATTAACACAAATATTTCTTCAAAATGAATGACTTTATTAAAGTCGAAATGACTATTCAAATATTTATTAATAAAATGAATGAATTTCTTGATTAGCTTTAAAAAAATGTGTTTAATAAACTGAATGCCTCTTTTATGTTCCTTTTAATAAAAAAATATATTTAAATATATCTAAATGTGCGTATTTAAATTTTTGACGATTTTTGTTTGGGAAAAATCGTCATTTTGACGATTTTCTAAAAAAAAAAATCTGGCAGCCCTGCCTCCTCTTCTTCCAACATCATGCACTGATTCCTATCCTACAATCTAAGGATACTGTCCTCTATAACCTCCTCCTAAAATTTATTAAAGAAACAAAAATTCAACTCTGATTTTATAAATCCTCCACAATGTGATATATACTGTGATACTAATACTAAGTCTGTTTTTTATTTCTTTTTCTATTCCTTTTTTTCTTTTTCCATATTATAAATTAACACTAATTACTGCTCTCTAATCCCAATCCACTTTTGTGGCCCATCATCCCCTCGCACCTAGTACTCCTTTTAGGCACTACTGGATCTCAACATAGAACATTCGGATTGATACTCATAGCTAATTTTGGGTTATTGCCCTATCGATTTGAACACCACTTTTATGTAATCAGCGATAAACTTTGCACCTACAAAGAAGCTACCGCTCAACCAAGTTATCGTGAATTAATGTTTATTTTGTATACCAACTGTTTTATATTTCGTACTAAAGTACCAAAAGTACCATCGTTTTGCCTATTTTTATTTTCCTTATGGGCAATCAAGCAATATTTTTGGAGTCCAATTTTGGAAAGATTTTTTTGGAAAGATCGAAGCAAATTGAAGTGATTGATTAACAGCTGTGAATACAACCTGGCGCCGCTTATATTTTGAATCCAGAGGATCGCCAACCACTCTCTCTCTCTCTTGATGAGGGAGGCTTAGCGGAAAAGTTCAAAAAAAAAAAATGAAGAAATAAATATGAGAAAAACATTTCAGTGAATGTGTGTTATTATTTTTGTTGTAAACAAAGAGTGGGAATGGCACAATGTTGTTGCTGTTTCGTTAGAATTGATTTTGCCGACGGCAACGGACGGACAATTAGGCGCTTGTTAAAACGGCCGACAGTTTTTATTTATTATTTATCACAACACAAATCTCACCGTATGGCACTTCTTTATTTCGAAAAAATAAATTAAACAGTGTACATACCTGTGTTGTTGAAATATAAATTTTTAGTATAAAATATATTGAATGAATGGAGTGTAATGATCGTTGATATGTGTTTTTGTTGTCCTCGACGATGTCGATGTTTTCCTTCGTGAAAGGAGGAGACGGTTTAGTTTTTGTCAAAAACAATCCGGCTCGATTGGACCAATGTTTGCGACGACGTTGTCGTTTTAGGTTTTCCTTGTAAAGGTTGATTGTAGAATCCGACTCGAACGGAGCAATGTTTGCGTTGAAGCAAAATATGAAAAGAAATTGAAATAAAAACACAAATGGTTAAATTTTTTATTGGTCTGTTCTCGTACTGCAAGAATCTACTACTTTTTACTACGATAACGAAATTTCCTTTATGTTATCGAAGAAAATAGTAAAATCTAGTAGATTCTTGCAGTACGGGAACAGAGCATATATTTCAAATTAAACAATATTAAAACAGCAATATTTTCAGAAAAAAATGGAAAACATAAAAGTAAATAGATATGGGTTCATACTATAGTCAGAAGAAAGAGAATTATTTTTTCTATTTAGTTATATATGTGATTCACGCAAATATATTACAATTTTCGTGTGATGGTCGTACCTAGGTTGGGTTAGGGATGTACGGCTGTTATAACAGCCGTCCACTCCGAAACTATGTCCATTGTGATCATCCTTTATGTATAGGTATACCTATAAAGAGAAGAAGAAAAAAATAGTGGAAGAGTAGAGAGAGAAATAGTGAGAAAGAGGAAGCGAAAGAGATATTATTTTAGCCAAGTCAATTTTTTGACAAAGCCTAGAATTTGGTTAGGGTCTATTTTGGAGAAGAAGACTAGATTATCAATTTCATAGCATCCAAACTGTTTATGTCTTCTGCTGATTAGCGATGGACATTTGCAGAGGATGTGCTCAATTGTTTCCACTTCTTCTTCGTCCTCACATAGACGACAGTAATCCTCTCCACTGGAGTCCCACTTAGAAGTGAGGGATCTAACTTTGCAGTGACCTGTAATGATCCCCTCGCACCTAGTACTACTTTTAGGCACTACTGGATCTCAACATAGAACATTCGGATTGATACTCATAGCTAATTTTGGGTTATTGCCCTATCGATTTGAACACCACTTTTATGTAATCAGCGATAAACTTTGCACCTACAAAGAAGCTACCGCTCAACCAAGTTATCGTGAATTAATGTTTATTTTGTATACCAACTGTTTTATATTTCGTACTAAAGTACCAAAAGTACCATCGTTTTGCCTATTTTTTTTTCCTTATGGGCAATCAAGCAATATTTTTGGAGTCCAATTTTGGAAAGATTTTTTTGGAAAGATCGAAGCAAATTGAAGTGATTGATTAACAGCTGTGAATACAACCTGGCGCCGCTTATATTTTGAATCCAGAGGATCGCCAACCACTCTCTCTCTCTCTTGATGAGGGAGGCTTAGCGGAAAAGTTCAAAAAAAATGAAGAAATAAATATGAGAAAAATATTTCAGTGAATGTGTGTTATTATTTTTGTTGTAAACAAAGAGTGGGAATGGCACAATGTTGTTGCTGTTTCGTTAGAATTGATTTTGCCGACGGCAACGGACGGACAATTAGGCGCTTGTTAAAACGGCCGACAGTTTTTATTTATTATTTATCACAACACAAATCTCACCGTATGGCACTTCTTTATTTCGAAAAAATAAATTAAACAGTGTACATACCTGTGTTGTTGAAATATAAATTTTTAGTATAAAATATATTGAATGAATGGAGTGTAATGATCGTTGATATGTGTTTTTGTTGTCCTCGACGATGTCGATGTTTTCCTTCGTGAAAGGAGGAGACGGTTTAGTTTTTGTCAAAAACAATCCGGCTCGATTGGACCAATGTTTGCGACGACGTTGTCGTTTTAGGTTTTCCTTGTAAAGGTTGATTGTAGAATCCGACTCGAACGGAGCAATGTTTGCGTTGAAGCAAAATATGAAAAGAAATTGAAATAAAAACACAAATGGTTAGAATTTTTTATTGGTCTGTTCTCGTACTGCAAGAATCTACTACTTTTTACTACGATAACGAAATTTCCTTTATGTTATCGAAGAAAATAGTAAAATCTAGTAGATTCTTGCAGTACGGGAACAGAGCATATATTTCAAATTAAACAATATTAAAACAGCAATATTTTCAGAAAAAAATGGAAAACATAAAAGTAAATAGATATGGGTTCATACTATAGTCAGAAGAAAGAGAATTATTTTTTCTATTTAGTTATATATGTGATTCACGCAAATATATTACAATTTTCGTGTGATGGTCGTACCTAGGTTGGGTTAGGGATGTACGGCTGTTATAACAGCCGTCCACTCCGAAACTATGTCCATTGTGATCATCCTTTATGTATAGGTATACCTATAAAGAGAAGAAGAAAAAAATAGTGGAAGAGTAGAGAGAGAAATAGTGAGAAAGAGGAAGCGAAAGAGACATTATTTTAGCCAAGTCAATTTTTTGACAAAGCCTAGAATTTGGTTAGGGTCTATTTTGGAGAAGAAGACTAGATTATCAATTTCATAGCATCCAAACTGTTTATGTCTTCTGCTGATTAGCGATGGACATTTGCAGAGGATGTGCTCAATTGTTTCCACTTCTTCTTCGTCCTCACATAGACGACAGTAATCCTCTCCACTGGAGTCCCACTTAGAAGTGAGGGATCTAACTTTGCAGTGACCTGTAATGATCCCCACAACGATTTTTATCTCCCTCTTGCTGTGATCCAGCAGCGAAGACGTTCTTTTACGAGAGAATTCTGGCCAGATAGATTTAGAGATTCTGCAAGCAGGTTCCCTCAGCCATCTGTTGCCGACTACCTCGCAATGGAACGCGCGGATTCTGCCAATGAAATAGCTAATAGGGGGTTTCACAGATCTCTCAATCAGAAGACTGGACGACTGTGATCCCCCTCGAGCAAGCTCGTCGGCTATTTCATTCCCTTCAATATCAGTATGTCCTGGAACCCAGCATAGCAAAACTATCTGTCGTATATCATTCAGAGCGGTCTTACAATCATGAACTGCTTTCGAGTTTATAGTATGCGACTTCACCGCTTTCAGGGCCGCCTGACTATCTACGTAGATAGTCACCGGTCCCGTAATGTCGGTATTAAGTGCTTTTACTATCTCGGCCGCTTTCGTGATTGCAAGAATCTCTGCTTGAAAGACGCTACAATCATTGTTGAGTTTATATGAGTTCTGTATACCTAATTCCCTGCAGTAGACGCCTGCTCCAGTGCCTTCCTCCATCTTGGACCCGTCTGTGAAGATTGACAGACCTGGTAGAGGTAGGGAGCCACTAGTCCAGGATTCCCTACTAGGAAATTCAACTTGTATGTCATTAAAGTCCCTATGAGGGGGAATATAATCACTGATATGACTATCCCCCTAAAAAGGCCATAACCTGCGTTATGTTTAGGATGCTGGCATGACCATAGTTCAGCGATTTCAAGGCATCTGTTTCCCGGACTCTCAGGGCACACCTGGCCGCCTGGAATTTGATCAGAATATCCAAAGGTTGGAGATTCAAGATTGCATTCAAGGCTGCCTGTGGTGTGCTTCTTAGTGCTCCGGTGATCAGAATCGAAGCCGATCGCTGTACTAGGCTCAGTTTTGCCAGCAGCTTCTTTTTATTCACCCCCTGCCACCAGACAAGACATCCATAAGTAAGTATGGGTAAGACGATCGTCGTATACAGCCAGTGTATAATTCCGGGTCTCAATCCCCAACTCTTGCCTATGGAGTTCTTGCATGAATAGAGTGCCAGCAATCCCTTCTTGGAGCGTTCCTCGACATTCCTATTTCACAGTAACTTGCGGTCTAGGACAGTACCGAGATATTTAGCTTCATCAGAAAGGGTTAAAGTCACTCCACCAAGTGATGGCAGACGGAAACTAGGAATTTTGTATTTCCTAGTGAAGAGCACCAATTCGGTTTTAGTGGGGTTTACACCAAGACCTTTGGTGCAAGCCCAATTTGACAGGGTTGAAAGCGCACCCTCCAGGATGTCTGATATTGTCGTTATAAACTTACCCCCAACCAACAAGACTACATCATCGGCATAGGCTACAACCTTTATCTTGAGATGATTGAATTTCATAAGTATCTCATTTATCACCAGAAGCCACAAAAGGGGGGAAAGTACTCCTCCCTGAGGTGTGCCTCTGTTGACAGATTTCCTCACGGAACTCTCTCCTAAGGATGAGTTGATAATTCTGCTTTCCAGCATTCTATCAATCCATTCCGTAAGGAGTGAGGGGATACCTATGTCTACAAGAGCAGAATGGATTGCATCTAGCTTTACATTGTTGAAAGCTCCTTCGATATCGAGGAATGCTGCCAACGTGTAGCCAGAGGACTCCATATTCTTCTCGATACATCCAACCACCTCATGCAGAGCTGTATCCACTGATCTGCCTTTGATGTAGGCATGCTGGGATTTACTAAGTTTATTACGGTCGATGGTATTTCTAATTTCTGAGTCTAGTAACCTTTCAAAAGTTTTTAATAGAAAGGAAGAAAGGCTAATCGGTCTATAGTCTTTAGGTAACGTATGACTCGGCTTCCCGGCTTTCGGGATGAAGGTCACGGTAACCTCTTTCCATAGACTTGGTATGTACGACAGAAGTAAACAAGCCCTAAAAATGTCCTGCAGAAATGATATTACTCGTTCATCTGCGTGTTGCAGCATGGCCGGTATTATACCATCTGGACCAGGAGATTTATAGGGTTGAAAACTGTTTATCGCCCATATCAGTTTTGGGTATCTTATAGTGTCTTCTATCATCTTCTCCTCTTCCCTCGGCCGAACTGTAGGCTGATACACACACTGCGCATCTTCCCTATAGTCCTTACAACCAGGAAAGTGGGTTGATGATAGAAGATCGAGAGACTCACTACCAGAGTTTGTCCACGTACCATCACTTCGCTTAATACTTCCTATGGATTTTGGATCCTTAGATAGTACTCTGCGGAATCTGGCCGCTTCGCTGACTCCTTCGATCGACTCACTATAGCAGACCCAAGACTCACGTTTAGCTTTCTTGATTTTGCCTTTGTACCTATTGAACTGTCTTTTATAAACATCCCAATCTGTACTGAGCTTTGTCTTACTAGCTCTATTATAGGCTTTCCTTGCAGCCTTCCGCAAGGTATATATTTAAATATATCTAAATGTGCGTATTTAAATTTTTGACGATTTTTGTTTGGGAAAAATTGTCATTTTGACGATTTTCTAAAAAAAAAAAATCTGGCAGCCCTGCCTCCTCTTCTTCCAACATCATGCACTGATTCCTATCCTACAATCTAAGGATACTGTCCTCTATAACCTCCTCCTAAAATTTATTAAAGAAACAAAAATTCAACTCTGATTTTATAAATCCTCCACAATGTGATATATACTGTGATACTAATACTAAGTCTGTTTTTTTATTTCTTTTTCTATTCCTTTTTTTTCTTTTTCCATATTATAAATTAACACTAATTACTGCTCTCTAATCCCAATCCACTTTTGTGGCCCATCATCCCCTCGCACCTAGTACTCCTTTTAGGCACTACTGGATCTCAACATAGAACATTCGGATTGATACTCATAGCTAATTTTGGGTTATTGCCCTATCGATTTGAACACCACTTTTATGTAATCAGCGATAAACTTTGCACCTACAAAGAAGCTACCGCTCAGCCAAGTTATCGTGAATTAATGTTTATTTTGTATACCAACTGTTTTATATTTCGTACTAAAGTACCAAAAGTACCATCGTTTTGCCTATTTTTATTTTCCTTATGGGCAATCAAGCAATATTTTTGGAGTCCAATTTTGGAAAGATTTTTTTGGAAAGATCGAAGCAAATTGAAGTGATTGATTAACAGCTGTGAATACAACCTGGCGCCGCTTATATTTTGAATCCAGAGGATCGCCAACCACTCTCTCTCTCTCTTGATGAGGGAGGCTTAGCGGAAAAGTTCAAAAAAATGAAGAAATAAATATGAGAAAAATATTTCAGTGAATGTGTGTTATTATTTTTGTTGTAAACAAAGAGTGGGAATGGCACAATGTTGTTGCTGTTTCGTTAGAATTGATTTTGCCGACGGCAACGGACGGACAATTAGGCGCTTGTTAAAACGGCCGACAGTTTTTATTTATTATTTATCACAACACAAATCTCACCGTATGGCACTTCTTTATTTCGAAAAAATAAATTAAACAGTGTACATACCTGTGTTGTTGAAATATAAATTTTTAGTATAAAATATATTGAATGAATGGAGTGTAATGATCGTTGATATGTGTTTTTGTTGTCCTCGACGATGTCGATGTTTTCCTTCGTGAAAGGAGGAGACGGTTTAGTTTTTGTCAAAAACAATCCGGCTCGATTGGACCAATGTTTGCGACGACGTTGTCGTTTTAGGTTTTCCTTGTAAAGGTTGATTGTAGAATCCGACTCGAACGGAGCAATGTTTGCGTTGAAGCAAAATATGAAAAGAAATTGAAATAAAAACACAAATGGTTAGAATTTTTTATTGGTCTGTTCTCGTACTGCAAGAATCTACTACTTTTTACTACGATAACGAAATTTCCTTTATGTTATCGAAGAAAATAGTAAAATCTAGTAGATTCTTGCAGTACGGGAACAGAGCATATATTTCA
Source organism: Musca vetustissima (assembly GCF_032173495.1). NCBI lineage: Eukaryota > Metazoa > Arthropoda > Insecta > Diptera > Muscidae > Musca > Musca vetustissima. The sequence continues at coordinate 40,277 of NW_026884295.1, forward strand.
AATTAAACAATATTAAAACAGCAATATTTTCAGAAAAAAATGGAAAACATAAAAGTAAATAGATATGGGTTCATACTATAGTCAGAAGAAAGAGAATTATTTTTTCTATTTAGTTATATATGTGATTCACGCAAATATATTACAATTTTCGTGTGATGGTCGTACCTAGGTTGGGTTAGGGATGTACGGCTGTTATAACAGCCGTCCACTCCGAAACTATGTCCATTGTGATCATCCTTTATGTATAGGTATACCTATAAAGAGAAGAAGAAAAAAATAGTGGAAGAGTAGAGAGAGAAATAGTGAGAAAGAGGAAGCGAAAGAGACATTATTTTAGCCAAGTCAATTTTTTGACAAAGCCTAGAATTTGGTTAGGGTCTATTTTGGAGAAGAAGACTAGATTATCAATTTCATAGCATCCAAACTGTTTATGTCTTCTGCTGATTAGCGATGGACATTTGCAGAGGATGTGCTCAATTGTTTCCACTTCTTCTTCGTCCTCACATAGACGACAGTAATCCTCTCCACTGGAGTCCCACTTAGAAGTGAGGGATCTAACTTTGCAGTGACCTGTAATGATCCCCACAACGATTTTTATCTCCCTCTTGCTGTGATCCAGCAGCGAAGACGTTCTTTTACGAGAGAATTCTGGCCAGATAGATTTAGAGATTCTGCAAGCAGGTTCCCTCAGCCATCTGTTGCCGACTACCTCGCAATGGAACGCGCGGATTCTGCCAATGAAATAGCTAATAGGGGGTTTCACAGATCTCTCAATCAGAAGACTGGACGACTGTGATCCCCCTCGAGCAAGCTCGTCGGCTATTTCATTCCCTTCAATATCAGTATGTCCTGGAACCCAGCATAGCAAAACTATCTGTCGTATATCATTCAGAGCGGTCTTACAATCATGAACTGCTTTCGAGTTTATAGTATGCGACTTCACCGCTTTCAGGGCCGCCTGACTATCTACGTAGATAGTCACCGGTCCCGTAATGTCGGTATTAAGTGCTTTTACTATCTCGGCCGCTTTCGTGATTGCAAGAATCTCTGCTTGAAAGACGCTACAATCATTGTTGAGTTTATATGAGTTCTGTATACCTAATTCCCTGCAGTAGACGCCTGCTCCAGTGCCTTCCTCCATCTTGGACCCGTCTGTGAAGATTGACAGACCTGGTAGAGGTAGGGAGCCACTAGTCCAGGATTCCCTACTAGGAAATTCAACTTTGTATGTCATTAAAGTCCCTATGAGGGGGAATATAATCACTGATATGACTATCCCCCTAAAAAGGCCATAACCTGCGTTATGTTTAGGATGCTGGCATGACCATAGTTCAGCGATTTCAAGGCATCTGTTTCCCGGACTCTCAGGGCACACCTGGCCGCCTGGAATTTGATCAGAATATCCAAAGGTTGGAGATTCAAGATTGCATTCAAGGCTGCCTGTGGTGTGCTTCTTAGTGCTCCGGTGATCAGAATCGAAGCCGATCGCTGTACTAGGCTCAGTTTTGCCAGCAGCTTCTTTTTATTCACCCCCTGCCACCAGACAAGACATCCATAAGTAAGTATGGGTAAGACGATCGTCGTATACAGCCAGTGTATAATTCCGGGTCTCAATCCCCAACTCTTGCCTATGGAGTTCTTGCATGAATAGAGTGCCAGCAATCCCTTCTTGGAGCGTTCCTCGACATTCCTATTTCACAGTAACTTGCGGTCTAGGACAGTACCGAGATATTTAGCTTCATCAGAAAGGGTTAAAGTCACTCCACCAAGTGATGGCAGACGGAAACTAGGAATTTTGTATTTCCTAGTGAAGAGCACCAATTCGGTTTTAGTGGGGTTTACACCAAGACCTTTGGTGCAAGCCCAATTTGACAGGGTTGAAAGCGCACCCTCCAGGATGTCTGATATTGTCGTTATAAACTTACCCCCAACCAACAAGACTACATCATCGGCATAGGCTACAACCTTTATCTTGAGATGATTGAATTTCATAAGTATCTCATTTATCACCAGAAGCCACAAAAGGGGGGAAAGTACTCCTCCCTGAGGTGTGCCTCTGTTGACAGATTTCCTCACGGAACTCTCTCCTAAGGATGAGTTGATAATTCTGCTTTCCAGCATTCTATCAATCCATTCCGTAAGGAGTGAGGGGATACCTATGTCTACAAGAGCAGAATGGATTGCCTCTAGCTTTACATTGTTGAAAGCTCCTTCGATATCGAGGAATGCTGCCAACGTGTAGCCAGAGGACTCCATATTCTTCTCGATACATCCAACCACCTCATGCAGAGCTGTATCCACTGATCTGCCTTTGATGTAGGCATGCTGGGATTTACTAAGTTTATTACGGTCGATGGTATTTCTAATTTCTGAGTCTAGTAACCTTTCAAAAGTTTTTAATAGAAAGGAAGAAAGGCTAATCGGTCTATAGTCTTTAGGTAACGTATGACTCGGCTTCCCGGCTTTCGGGATGAAGGTCACGGTAACCTCTTTCCATAGACTTGGTATGTACGACAGAAGTAAACAAGCCCTAAAAATGTCCTGCAGAAATGATATTACTCGTTCATCTGCGTGTTGCAGCATGGCCGGTATTATACCATCTGGACCAGGAGATTTATAGGGTTGAAAACTGTTTATCGCCCATATCAGTTTTGGGTATCTTATAGTGTCTTCTATCATCTTCTCCTCTTCCCTCGTCCGAACTGTAGGCTGATGCACACACTGCGCATCTTCCCTATAGTCCTTACAACCAGGAAAGTGGGTTGATGATAGAAGATCGAGAGACTCACTACCAGAGTTTGTCCACGTACCATCACTTCGCTTAATACTTCCTATGGATTTTGGATCCTTAGATAGTACTCTGCGGAATCTGGCCGCTTCGTTGACTCCTTCGATCGACTCACTATAGCAGACCCAAGACTCACGTTTAGCTTTCTTGATTTCGCCTTTGTACCTATTGAATTGTCTTTTATAAACATCCCAATCTGTACTGAGCTTTGTCTTACTAGCTCTATTATAGGCTTTCCTTGCAGCCTTCCGCAAGGTTGCAAGGTCTTGTGACCACCATACCGGCTGAGATTTCTTCCCAGGGTATGTTAGAGGACAAGGAGCCTCATAGCTCTTCAGAAGAGTGGCCGTGACATTTTTCACAGCTAATTCAACATTCTCAGTCGTTTTGAGATCATTACGATCCCGAAAAGAGACTGCTGTTTAGCTTTGAATTTGTCCCAGTTCGTCTTCCGAGGATTCCTATAGGGTTTCTGTTTAGCTCTCGAGGTAGGAATCTGGAAGGATATGAGTCTATGACCCGAAAAGGAACATTTCTCAGACACCTCCCAGTTTACGACCCCAGAGTCGTCCATATTTGTGAAGGTTATGTCGATGACTTCACCTCTCACCCTATTAACAAAAGTTGGTGTATTGCCGCTATTGCAAATTCTAAGATTATAGCTAAGTATAAACTCGAAAATGGACTCACATCTTGTATTTGTGTTGCTGCTTCCCCAATGGAAGTGTTGTGCGTTGGCGTCACATCCGATGATGATATCACCAACTCTGCCCATCTCCTCTAATAGGCGGCATACCACAGTACCGGGTGGGTCAGGAGCCTCATAGAGAAGATAGACGGCAGAGACTATCAGTGGTTTCGTGGTACCTCTGTCTAGTCTTGCTGTCGTCATATCTCCATTGCTGAAATTAGAAAGAAGCATTAAATTTAACTCCTTTTTAGCAAGAATACACGTTCTCACCTTCTCTCCATTGGAGGTAGACAAAAGCGTGTATTTTGTGTCGCCCAGTCCAGTCACCTTGCCTTTGTACAGGTAAGGTTCCTGAATGAGCGCCACGTCGATGTTTGAGGAAGAGAGGGTGAGTAGCAGTTCAGCAGCTGCTGCTCTACAGTGATGCAGATTTATCTGAATCACGTTAAGCGCTTGCTGCTGTCTGCTTATTGTTTTGGAGTTGTGAGGCGGAAACAAAGTTTCCCCATTCCATAAACAAGCTCACCCTTGTTCTTCCTCAAATACTCCTCTCCCGCAGAATCAGTAGCGAACTTCGCGACTACACCGCCGTTCCTTTCAAACGAGGCGAGGATTCTCCACCTCCTCGTCTGAAGGCCGTCGTTCTGCTTCTCCAATAACCTCAGTGTCTTCTCCAGCCCCTTGAAAGGTTTTGGGATAAACACCGAGGTTACCATACCGCTCGGTATCTCTTGAACCGCTACAGCCGCCAGACGACCACCCTCCCAAAGGGGGTCCAGGCTGTTGATTGTCTTCTTAAGAAAATCTGAAGTCTTCTTAGTGCGACAATCAACAACCTTTACCCCTTTGTAAGAGGAGGTCAGGCCAAACCGCAAGCTCTCTCGATCAACCTCGTCGGACAGGAAGAGGTCCTTCAGATAGCTGTCGACCAGCTCCCATCTATCCTCACTGATAAACCCGTCGGCGTCAACTCGGTCGATGATCGCTACCCGCAGATCTTCCGGAACCTCTTTCGGATCAGCAGAGTCGCTTTGCTCCGTTGTAGGTGTCTGGGCTACCTGCTTCGAGACAGCGTGTTTGGTTTTCACCCCACAATCGCTGCTCTTGGCAAGTTTCTCCTTCGACGCTACCACTGAAGCAAAGGAAGCAGAGCTCTGTACGGCCGACGACTGCGTGGGCCTCTTTGCAGCAGGTTGTTGCTCCTCCGAGGACCTCATTCTCTTGACAGCCGTGGGCTGTGGCCGAGATTTGGCGCCCGGGGTAGCAGCTACTGCAGAGGTATGCCCAGCAGATGCAGGCACCTGCTTCACGTCCGCTACCTTCTGCTTGTCCACTAACGACTGCCCAATTGACAGAGGGCGGTTGTGCCTTGTCGGTCTTCTTGGAGGCCTTCTTACGGGCTCTCTTTCGGGCCGATTTCGACAGTTCCCTGCCTTCTGTCTTTCTGGATTCTGATGTCTGAGACGTCTCAATACTCAGTTTACCCTTAGGGGGTGCTGAGGGCTTAGACGTCTCAGGCATCAGCTTCCTGGATGTACCGGGGCCATCAGCAGGTTTCTCCTTCTTAGAAGGGACTACCGCTGTGGTCCTAGTACTGGGTCGGGGGATCCTATCAATCGAGAAGTCCCTCTCAATATCATCAGGATAGTTCCTAGAGAACTTCCTAATGAGCTTGAGGTTCCTCTTGATTAACAGGAACTCCTTCCCCGTGATGGAGTCGCTATCCCGTCCAATGTATCGTTTGCAGAAATTTACTGCTCTCCGATACATTTTCTTGGCAGCGATCTCCTTAGCGTCAGCTTGCCTAGCAGATACTGGTTCCGATGAATCATCCACCTTAACGATGGGAGCCTCATCGGTGCCAGCATCTGTTTCGACAGCCAACTGCCTGAGAAGCCTCGCGACGACACTGCAGGCCGTGGAGATTGAGTCGATATCTTCAACCTCGCCAGGGTTTACCTCCTTAGTCAGTAACTGAGAGGACCCTCCTTGCTTCAGAGGAGACACCATGGTTGCTACTGTGTTTATCACCGTAGTTCTAATCAAAAGTCGGCTCCATAAAAAGTGCTGTGTGTGAGGATTTGAGGTCGACCATGGCATAGCCTCTTACCATGGCAAGGACTTGGCAACTAAGCCTGAAACACTTGTTGAGGCGCCCAGGTATCAACAAGGCTCCGTTCGAATACAGTCGGTACCCTGACTGCAAACCGTGGAACGCTGATAGGCACGAGGTCGCATGACACCCCAGCGTTAGGGGGGACACTTTAGGAAGGTAGTGTCCCAAACCTTTGAGATGGATATATGAGAGGAGCGCCATTCTCGCCTCGTCGGCTCCGGGATCACTGGCACTCGGTCATTTCCTCCGAGACTCTCCCCCTGAGCCCGCTGATTGTCCGCGACTGTTTATTGGTTATTAACAGTTACCCAACGAATATTGTTGGGCTTCCCACTATCCGCAACCTGTGGACGCGTCCGTTAGCATTCAGCTTTGCTTCCCGTAGGCGTATCGTACCTAAATTCAGTGAATTGCGCACTTAAATACCCACCTTCTCACCTTGATAGGGTTTGTTGAACGTCCGTATTACCAAAATACGTAAGAGCCTTATTTACTTATGTGTCGATTGAAAACGGCGAAAATTGATGAAAATATTTTCTTAATTAACCGAAAAATGTTTACAGTTCTAGAAAAACAAATTTTTCAATGACTGGAATTCTATTTTCAAAAAACAAAAAATCAGAAATACGCATTGTCAATGTTGAAAATTAAGTATTTGGGTAACATTCATTGAAATACATGTATTTAACTTTTGAGGTGAATAAAATCGTACGCATAAGCATGAATTTAGGTTCGACCCTAAAACAAGAAACAAAAAGTTTGGAAAAATATACTCCGATGACATGAATTAAGAATAGTGTTGTATGAACGGGTATATTTAGTCTGCTTTTCCACAGGCAAATTTTTATTTGGCAAATACTGAGTTTGTTGGCGAGAGGGGTGCGAGGAAGAAAAACAAAAATTTGCCGGTTCAGAATTTGCCGTACACGCAAATTCTGCTTTGCTCTGTTCGTTGAAAACAATTTTCTTGACATTTCCTTTTGAACCTATTCGCTTTACTGACACACAGCCGGCTTTTGTTTACAAACCTGTTGCTTTAATTTGTGCAAGTGAAATTTAATTTTTTATTTTTGCAATTTATATAATAAAATATATAAAAAATAAATAAAATATTAAAAAAATCTTTAAAATGCAAACACCATGGCATAACACAATCTGCTGAGAGGAAATTTTTTCCGATCTGTTTCACCCTGTAGTTTCGATAAAAAAAATGTTATCGACAGTTTGCGATGTGCTAACATCACGCAGGTGTGGTCAATTACTCATTTTTTTATATCTTCATAATCGTGTAGACGGCCCAGAGTCCGCGATTATTTACTTTTTTGTTTTGATTGTGAAAGGATTTAATAAAAATGGCTGAGACATTTACATTTGGAGGAAGTCTTGCGCCAATTACTTGTCATGCTTGGAATAAAGAACGGAATCGTAAGTCTGCATTTATACGGATTTGGCTTATTTTAATAATGTATATTTAGAAATTGCATTGTCTCCGAATAATAACGAAATACATATCTATAAGAGGGACAACAATGAGTGGAAAATTGTGGACGTATTAAATCAACATGATTTGCGAGTAATGGGAATTGATTGGGCCGAAAACACTAATCGCATTGTCAGCTGTGCTGCGGATCGTAATGCATACGTTTGGCAGCAAGGCGAGGACGGCAAATGGAAACCTACCTTGGTTTTATTGCGTATCAACAGAGCCGCTACTTGCGTTAAATGGTCCCCTGCAGAAAACAAGTTTGCGGTAGGTTCTGGAGCTCGTCTTATTTCGGTATGCTATTTTGAGTCTGAAAATGATTGGTGGGTATCTAAGCATATAAAGAAACCTATCAGATCAACAATAACGACTCTTGACTGGCATCCAAACAATATACTTTTGGCAGCCGGCTCTACTGATTATAAGGTAACGTAAAGATATATATATATATATTGCAATTGTTTTTATTATTTTCTTACAGGTTCGCATTTTTTCTGCATATATTAAAGATATCGAAGATCAACCATTACCAACACCATGGGGAAATCGCATGCCTTTGGGTAATTTAATGGCCGAGTTCAAAAATTCTAGCACCTACGGAGGTGGCTGGATAAATAGTGTTAGATTTTCCAGTGATGGAAATAAAATATGTTGGGTGAGCCATGACAGTTGCATAAATATCGCAGATGCAACTAACTCAAATACAATAATAAGATGCAAGACCGAATTTCTTCCCTTTTTGGCCTGTGAATGGATATCGCTTACATCTGTGGTGGTAGCTGGTCACAGCTGTGTACCCTTGGTGTATACACTACAGGGTGACAAGCTCGTCCTTACAAACAAACTTGACAAGTCGCAAAAGAAGGAAAGTGGAGGTATTTCAGCTATGCGTATATTCCAATCCTTGGATAGAAATTTGCGTACTGAAAATTCAGATACTCTTGTTGACTCCATTCATCAAAATGCAATTACTTGCATTCGTCTATATGCAGGTGATAAACAGAATGGAACTCGTGTTAGCACATCTGGGGTAGATGGTCAATTGGTTATTTGGGACATTGATTCAAACATCACGAAATCAATGCAAACTCTGAACATTTAAATGAGTATATTGCACTATATATGTAATTAATTCTCTACTTCAAAAAAAATAATAAAGTAATTATAAATTGAACGCTCCAACATTACTTTATTTCTTTATACATAATTCGCTTTTGTAATACAATGCCTTCAAGGCCATATAAAAATATTACCTAGCTAACAAAACCTAAGTGGTTTGTAATACAAGGCCTTCAAGACCATATACAATCCATCAAATATATACAAAAGAAAAAGTTAATAATTGGGCTCCCCAGCCATAAAAATACAAAATAACAATAACTTCTGAAAATTGTACAATAATTTAAAACAATACAACAAACTTTGTTGAATTATAATATAGAATTGTGTTTTAAACCATTATTCCTATCAAGTAAAATGTAGGAGAAGTTTCTTCGTAACGACATTATTGGAGTGAGAAAATACCCTTAATCCGTGCAACGCGAACTAAGAACGACCTAGAATAGGTATTTTTATAGATTCTGGGAATAATTATCTGGGGATTTCTTGTAGAGTGTGAAAACGTAAAAGTTCTAAATAGGAGTGTTGTTTTGCCACCCTTAATAACATTGTAAAAAGTTGCAAGATTACAATACGAAATAAATTGAAATGAATAAATGATTCCTGAGAGGAACATTTTAAAAAAGCGCACTACTGCATTTACCGTCCTCTGTAAGCCTATGAAACATGAAACAACTTCCAAACCATATAGTATGTTAGAGATCAATAATGCATGGGCTAAAAATTTCTTTACTCGAAGAGGCATATATAAATTCGCTGCATAAATTTTTCTTAATAAGTACTAAATCCTGCCAGATAAGTTATTAATAAAAGATAATTCATTGTCAACTATAACACCAAGTGCTTCGCGATGCGTGACAAAATCGATTTCTTAAGTGCCGGTTGCTGTGGTCGGGAGATCGCGGACGGATTTATTAAAATAAAAATATCTAAGAAGAGCACCACACAACAAATAATGAACAACTGGAAATTTCCCATGACAGCAGTGCCTTCAAATCTTTCCATTGCTGAAAGTTCAACCTCGGAAGGTGATAAAACCGGTATGGAAGGAAACCTTAATAATTCCATCGGTGATGCTGATTTTTGTATACCAGAAACCCAGGAATTTGTATGTTCACAAAGGGTATATATGGCACAAATGGCAGTGGCAGTCAAATACGAATTTGTACCCAAGATTACAATGATGGTTTCGGCGAAGAAGACAATTCACTGATGCAGTCACAAGTTATACCCCTTATTAAACACAATACAGTTTTATTGAATACTGAGGAAGATAATGAGGTGACCAATATTAATTCGGATGTGGTCAATCCCCAAATCAACGATGATTTAAATTGTTCAACGCCTGATCTCTTTGATTGTCAAGCTTTAGAAGCCATTGTCAATGAGATCTAAATAGAAAAAAAATAATTCTCTTTCTCCTGACTATAGTCTTAACCCACATCTATTTACTTTTAATTCATGTTTTCCATTTTTTCTGAAAATATCGTCGTTTTAATAAATGTTTATATTTTCTCAATTCAAATGTCACATATAAAAATTTGGAGATTTTTTTTTTTTTTTTTTGAGTTTCCCCACATTTGTTTCTTATTTTGTACGCTAATTAGAACTAAGGGGAATGAAATGCATATTGCATTATGTAGAAAACAAAATTTACACATATAAAAGCCATACAATTTTTTTAATTTTCATTTTATAGATATTTCCATGCTGTCAAAATTTATTTATTTTCGATAAATACTCTCAATTGTTAGGGAAGGGACAATTTTCTTGGTTATTCAGAGAGTGATTCGAATTGAACAATGTACAAAAGTCGGTGTTCGCTCAAGAAATTTCTCGAACAAGGCTAACAATGCTATGGTGGATAAAACCGATTAAAAGCCAAAGGAAAAGAATATTTTTGATGGTAACGTTGGTGAAGCGTTTTTAACACTTAGTGACAAGGAGTACATTCAACCGGATAAATTAGATCCCACTCGGCTATTTGTCGGTAATGGTGCTTCTTCGGAACATTCCTCAACTTCTACGTCATCGTCACGTAAAAGTAATTCAAATAAAATTGAAGATAAACAAACAAAACAAGTCCAAATTAGAGTTGTTAAACCCTCATGAAATTTTAGTCAAAAACATTGTCTATTTGACAATGTTATGGGTGATGATGAATCCAAGCGTTTGTACCACCACGCAGAGTAACAAAATGTACAACACCTTCAATCGGGTCAAGCATAAAAGCCAGACATAATTGCTTTAACTCCACCTTATTGGAAGATAAAAACTTGTATAGAAATCGGGCTGCTTTCTTTGCCGAAGTGGAAACAAGTCCAAAGGGATTAGAAAAATCCATTAACAGTACAAACGTTTTAAAAATGCCTGAGCGAAATTTGTTCAGGGTTAAGAAAATATCTTCTGCTGTCAGTACCACATCCACAGAATCTGATATGGACTTATTAATGTGTACACCACAATTCATTAAAGAACACATACAATTTTCCAAAGCTGATGACTTAAAGAAAAATATTTTGGTTGTTAAAAACAGAAATTTATTTGGTGATGTTGATGGCGATGAGGAGGATAAGGAAGATTCTGATAAGGATGTATGTTTAGTACAATTAATAAATGTGCCTAAAAATACCAATGATTTTGATAAACTATTGCCACATTTGAAACAAGAGACTGACAAATGGAAAAAACCTAAACTGACAAAGGAACAAGAGGTGGCCTTGGAAGCCGGAAAAGAGTACAAATTTAATACATAATTTGGTGAAGAACAAAAATCCAAAAACGATAGGAAATCTGGTGAATCTACTCTTAGTCGTGATGAAAGACATGCGACCAGAGATCGTGGAAAGGAGGATAATCTAAAATCTCATAATGAGGAAAAGGCTAAAGGATCTACACGTCAAAAGAAAAAAGATTAAATTTCCAAACAGGATGGCAGAAATTCCATAGACGAGAAAACCTCAATTGAAAAAGAAAAGTCCCCATCGAAAGAGTTTCCATCGACCTCAAAGAAAACTGCAACGAAACGCAATAGTCGTAAAACCAAGGATGAAAAAAAGAAAAGAACCCCGTATCGAAGAGACGAAAACGATCAGCACAGCAGGACATTGTATCGTCGAAAGAAATTACTATTGTTAATCAGGCCAACTGCCGGTCATATCGGCGCAAGGCTCCAGTCGTCAGAAATGCTTGTCAAAAATGAAACAAATGACAACAGACGATTTGTATTCAATATCTACCAATACATCAGCTGGTTGCAAGCATAAATCTGAATTAACGGCACCAAAGCAAATCGACGAAAAAAGCGATTGAAACACTTGACGACTACCTCTACGTCGTGTTTCCATAACTATGGTTGATCCTGAGCGATTCGCGAGATTGCAATCTAATTTAAATGGTTTATGGGCTGTGGCCAAAGATCCCAAAGAAAGTCAAATTTTAGTAAGGGGCAAATTAATTCGTACTATTCAATACTGACAAAAGTAAACAGACAACATTTAGTAAGATTTAGCAAATAAACAGCTGATTCAAGAAAACGTTTCATTTGCGCCAAAATAAACAACAAACAAAGGACGAACACAATAAACAGCTGATTCAAGAAAACGTTTCATTTGCGCCAAAATAAACAACAAACAAAGGCCGAACACAATTATTTGTATTGCATTTAATATTAAAAATAAAATGAATAATAAAAGAAAAATTTATTTGGTATGTTCTCCTGGAACATTTAAGCTTCCTGCATCAATACATTGCCCTCTATCTGGAACTTGCCTAAAAATATATAAGGAATTAGTTTCTAATTTTATGAAACTTTGCATTACTTACGAATTTTCTTCCACTTTCTGTAATTTGCACTCTAGCGGTCAGCTCAACCATAGGCATAGGTGCCCATCAGTATACTTTAAAGTAGCTGCCTACTCACACGCATTGTTATGCTCTTTCAGTCAGTCGTTGTTTGACAGGCAACAAATGAACACATGCTGGGGTGCCCGCACGACTCCGTGTCCGCACAACTAGAAAATCGACGAAATAACACTTAGGGTTAAAAGTGTTTCAGTATATTTGGATTTTTATTTTTTTATTCAAAATGCGTTTTGTATGTTTAAAAACAACAGAACAATTGCTGTTTTTTTGAAAGAACTAAATATTTGATAATTATCGTAGTATTTACTATTAATATTTAGTATTACAATATGATTATTATCTCGGTATATGCTACTTTATATTCTTTTTTAGATTTTTGTGACATATACAATTTGTAATTCATATAAAACATTTTTAATAATGATTTCAATTATATAATAACAAAAGTTAAATTCTTCAGTAATTTTTCCGACCACCAAAATGTACACACAATTTTGTTCGGTACTGTTCTGTTTTCTCTCACACATACTAACGCATTTTAATTTTGGGCACCTATGATAAAGTAGCATATACCGAGATAATAATCATATTGTAATACTAAATATTAATAGTAAATACTACGATAATTATCAAATATTTAATTCTTTCAAAAAAACAGCAATTGTTCTGTTGTTTTTAAACATACAAAACGCATTTTGAATAATAAAATAAAAATCCAAATATACTGAAACACTTTTAACCCTAAGTGTTATTTCGTCGATTTTCTAGTTGTGCGGACACGGAGTCGTGCGGGCACCCCAGCATGTGTTCATTTGTTGCCTGTCAAACAACGACTGACTGAAAGAGCATAACAATGCGTGTGAGTCGGCAGCTACTTTAAAGTATACTGATGGGCACCTATGTACTTTATATTCTTTTTTAGATTTTTGTGACATATACAATTTGTAATTCATATAAAAACATTTTTAATAATGATTTCAATTATATAATAACAAAAGTTAAATTCTTCAGTAATTTTTCCGACCACCAAAATGTACACACAATTTTGTTCGGTACTGTTCTGTTTTCTCTCACACATACTAACGCATTTTAATTTTGGGCACCTATGCTTGAAAGTAGCTGCCTACTCACACGCATTGTTATGCTCTTTCAGTCAGTCGTTGTTTGACAGCATAGGTGCCCAAAATTAAAATGCGTTAGTATGTGTGAGAGAAAACAGAACAGTACCGAACAAAATTGTGTGTACATTTTGGTGGTCGGAAAAATTACTGAAGAATTTAACTTTTGTTATTATATAATTGAAATCATTATTAAAAATGTTTTTATATGAATTACAAATTGTATATGTCACAAAAATCTAAAAAAGAATATAAAGTAGCATATACCGAGATAATAATCATATTGTAATACTAAATATTAATAGTAAATACTACGATAATTATCAAATATTTAATTCTTTCAAAAAAACAGCAATTGTTCTGTTGTTTTTAAACATACAAAACGCATTTTGAATAATAAAATAAAAATCCAAATATACTGAAACACTTTTAACCCTAAGTGTTATTTCGTCGATTTTCTAGTTGTGCGGACACGGAGTCGTGCGGGCACCCCAGCATGTGTTCATTTGTTGCCTGTCAAACAACGACTGACTGAAAGAGCATAACAATGCGTGTGAGTAAGCAGCTACTTTAAAGTATACTGATGGGCACCTATGTCCGATAAGGCCAAAAGCTGTCAAAATGCTTTCGATTTTGACTACATTGCGTGAATGTCGATTACAAAATGCATTATTGTGAATTGTTTTCCATTATTAAAACGTAAACAAAGTCGAAATTTTTGACATTAGACTTGAGAAAAAACAGCTGTTTTCCGATTTCGATTGCTATCTTGGTGACCTTATTAATAGATCTTGCCATGGATCATGGTAACAATTGTTACCAAATATCGAGTAAACAGACAGAGCTAATGTATTTTTCGATATACAGTCGATTTCAAATATACAAGTCAAATGTAATCGATTTGTCATTAATGGCATTTTATAAATTATTTTGTGATTCATATTTAATTACAGGTGAAATATCTGCTCTCGTTTCCATCATTAAAATTGCTATAGTGTTGTGTTCTGTAAACGCTCGCTGATGTAAATAATTATTTTTGTTTTTATATTTCTGTTTAAATATATGATAGAAATACTATTATAAATTCTTGCTTGATGAGCTGTCGATTACATAGTGATTTGCATTTTTAAATTCAATCAGATTACAAAATTTCTCTTAAAAACCATTGAATTTTTTTCGAAAAAAAAAAATAATACTCTATCCTAATTATCCGGTTTCGACTGTATACGCATATATAAATAATACTCATTGATGTATATATTTTTTCTTTATTTTTGTTGCAATCGAATATTGTTATTGAACCAGAAGTTCCGGTCTATGTTTTCTTTTTTGTTTTGGTACTTTTTTTTGCTTACTATTGTTCCCGTACTGCAAGAATCTACTAGATTTTACTATTTACTAGATTTTACTAACATGTAGGAAATTTCGTTATCGTAGTAAAAACTAGGTAGGGCAGGCAGGGCAGCTTGAGGTGAATAACAAAAAAGCAACTACGCACGTGTGGTCTCTTCTGCCATAAATAAAATAAAAACGCAACAAGTGTTTGCGTTTATTTGACATTTTTTCAACACAAAACTAAAAACGCGAAAAATGAATGAAAGGTTATGGTTTCTTTACAAAATCCAGTAGGGAATACCATCAAATGTTTGTTTCATCCATAACAAAGTAATTACTTCCAGACGAACGTGTTAAAAACATAATTTTCATTTCAATTGAATTTGAATATATTTCAATTTATTTTGAATTTATTTGACATAGTATTCAAAACAATACACACACATACACAAAATTTGTATTTTGATTTGATGGAACAAGCCACCTGGAGAAAAAATTGTAATCAGTTGGTAGCTGTACCCTACCTTGTAATTATTATACCATCTACTAATTTTTACCATTTTCTTCGATATCATAAAGGAAAATTTTCTATCGTAGTAAAAATTGTACATTCTTGCAGGTTCTGGGAACAGACCAAATGTTTTTGTAATTTCAAACATTTCGTACATCTGTAAAGTATACAATTGATGAATAAAAACAAATTAATGATTTATAAAAAAATGAATATTGATAACTGGATCTATGTTCATAAACATACCAAACATAATAGCCTTAGTTTTAGAACAATTTATTTTAAGGTAATTGGTAGATGCTTAAAATGAAAATTGTTGAAGACATACCTGTATAGAACAACGAAACTAAAACGTTCTTGCAGTATAAGGTTCTTTCTCTACCACTGTGAAGAGAAATGGTATCCAACCGACTACCATTAGCAACGACGAACTGTGATCTATCTTTCATATATGAATAAATTAGGCTACAGGTAGATAACGAAAATTTAAATTTATCTCTCAAATTTCCAACAATATGTGCAAAGTTTAGCTTGTAAACGTAAATGGGTTGTGTCCTCAACGAAACGCATACTGGGAGTGTGAAATCAAGTTTGACGTATATCTAAAATCTGATTCTCCAAGATGACTTCCACCACCTTTGATATCGCTGAAGAATTCATCAAATGCAAAATATAATCTGAATTGTATAAATCTTTATAAATGTCTTTATAAAAGTTATAGTAATTTCATCAGATCTGGATTTAATATCATTCACAGGAGCACAACTAAAAGAAAATGAAGAAGTAGATTCGATAAATTGTGTAAAATAAAAATCATCATTTGAAATTGAGTTGTTGTCTGCAAAAAAAAGATTTATATCGTTTGGATCAATGTCAAATACTATAGAATCTTTATGAGCACATCCCGAGTCTTTTAGTAATTTCCAAATTTGAAAGGAATTCATGTTACCAAAAAGTTAAAAAAAAAACTTCTTATTTGTCCTACAGATTACAGTCCTTGCTTTATTACGATGCTTACAGTCAACTAATTTCCAATTTCTATGTGATCTATTTGACTGAAAAGCAGAACAAGCTAAATTCCTCACCGATCTTGCAAAAGTAGCGTCCCGTGCTTCAATCCAACTATTTGAAGAAATATATATTTTCTTTCTGACAACAGGTACGCAAGAATAGAGACTTGTCAGCAGATTACTTATATAAGAACATTAAAATCCAAAGCATTATACATGGAATTACTGTCGAAGGAGTCAACGAAAAAATATCGATGCCAATTTATATTGCTAACAATGAACACGGAAATCAAGAGATGTGAAAATGAGGACATGATCAGACACAGACGGACATTGTAACTGATCAACATATCTAACGAATGAAATATCACTTAAAATCATAAAATCAATAAAAGATGTTGATATTCGTCCTAGGTCAAAATGTATGGGCTTACTGTTATGTACAATGGACGTATTATAACGGGTACAAATAGATCGAATAACATCTGCTTTGGAGACATCAAAAAATAACATCAAATTACAATACTTAGTAAAAATATCCCTGATGGTATTCAAAGTGAAATAAGTTTCCTATATGCAAATAAATAACTCCATATATAATTTGTACGCCATAAGAATGTATTTCAATTGTTTTTAAACTTTCCTATAAGTGAAAGTTTAAAAACAATTTTGTACGTAATTCCGTTACAACTCATTAAGTTTGGGTTGTTCTTTATTACTGCGGCAATTCAAATGTGCTGAATTCAAGCTGCTACAAACGATTTAGTATTGATATTCGTCCTAGGTCAAAATGTATGGGCTTACTGTTATGTACAATGGACGTATTATAACGGGTACAAGTAGATCGAATAACATCTGCTTTGGAGACATCAAAAAATAACATCAAATTACAATACTTAGTAAAAATATACCTGATGGTATTCAAAGTGAAATAAGTTTCCTATAGGCAAATAAATAACTCCATATATAATTTGTACGCCATAAGAATGTATTTCAATTGTTTTTAAACTTTCCTATAAAAGAAAGTTTAAAAACCATTTTGTACGTTATTCCGTTACAACTCATTAAGTTTGGGTTGTTCTTTATTGCTGCGGCAATTCAAATGTGCTGAATTCACGCTGCTACAAACGATTTAGTCTTCGGACGGCTCACAAGAAGGACGCAATTTAAAAGTATAATACGCCCACGGGATTAAAAATAAAATTTTACAAAATGACGATTTGTTAAGCCTTCGCTTAACTACGTGGTAGTTTATCAAATTAGACGAAATTCTTCGTATATGAATAACCTAAAAAATGATTATAATAATTGAAAATAATGTTGGAGCGTTTCAATTTCTAATTATTTTATTATTTTTTGGAAGTAGAGAATTAATTATATATAATGTGCAATATATTCTTATCAATTTTCATTGATTTCCTGATGTTTGTATCAATATCCCAAATGACCAATTGACCATCTATTCCAGATGTGCAATTCCATTCTGCATATAGACGATGCAAGTAATTTCTTTGTTTGGTTACAAATAAAATAACAAAACAGCAAATTCTTGCAGAGTAAATTTCCTTTGTAAGAATTTGCAAATACTCAGTAATACAAACGTCAAATCTGCTCCCTCATTTCTCTCTGTATTACTGGACTTTTTGGAAAACGAACATTTTGTAATAATTTGTACAAATTATTGAGTAAACGAACGAACGAAAATTTACTTAGAAATTTTTTTGTACCATCAGCAGATATTTCATCAGCAATCAAAAAATGGTTCTCAAGCTAATGTATTGTTTTGCGAATTTTATTATGATTTTGTATCATTAAAAATCAAAATGGATAAAGAAAACGCAAGTATTTATAAGCAACATCAATTCTCCGTTTGTTATCCATTTTTCTAATGAAAATAGTACTTTCTTGTTTGTGCCAAATATATTGTTTTTTAATCAGATGTGTCGATACAAACTTTTTACTGGATGTTTTTCATTTACTTTTTGCAATTCTTTCTTTTGAGAACGAAAAATTCGTATTTACTCTCTGCAAATTCTTACTGAGAATGTAAACAAACAAACTTATTCTGAATATATGAGAAGACGTAAACTTTTCCGAATTATCTAACATTTTTTCCAATTATTTTGCGAATAGAATGGAAACGAAAAAAAAAACTTTCGATCGTCTTAGTAAAACGGCTGCAAATTTTCTTTTTTGTGGAGCTAAATAGAACCGTAAAAACACAATTAAATGACCATCTCTCTTATGGTGTTTTTACACGATATGTATTTTACATATGTGCTGTAACTTAAGGTGTTTTTACACGATATGCGTTTTACACATGTGCTGTCACTTATTTCATCCATATGTGTGTCAAAATTATCGGCGTACGCAAAACATTTATTTTTGTGTTCAAATCGCCATATGTATTTTACATATGACATAACCTATAAACAAAAAAAATCACTTTTATTTTTTCTTAAATCAACATCTTTTTTTATTAAACACCTACAAACGAAATAATAATTTGTAATTGTTGCCTTTTCATCCTTTTCTTTGACTTGCAATTGAAATATTTTCTTCCAACAATGTGTTTCATTCAAACATCTGATTTCCTTATGTTTCACATAGAGCGCGTCCTATTCGGAAAAAAATACATATGTAATTGCATATCGTTTTGACACATTGAAATTTCTGTATGTTTCACATGACGAGTTCGATTTCCATATGCAAAAAAGTGACAGCACATATGTAAAATACATATCGTGTAAAAACACCATTAGTTCATACATATGTAATTCCTTATATGTGTCAAAATTAGCCGCGTACACAAAACTTTTATTTTTTGTGTTCAAATCGGCATATGTATTTTACATATGACATAACCTATAAAAAAAACACTTTCATTTTTTCTTAAATCAACAGCATTTTTTTATTAAACACCTACAAACGAAATAATAATAGTTCCGTTCCAGAACCTAAAAGAATCTACTCATTTTAGATGTTTTGCAACTTTTTACTCGAAAACCGTTCCTCAACCCACAAAACTGCTAAAACATTGACTCAAATTTAAGAGAGCACAAAACAAAATGGCGTTTTCATTGTAAACTTTAAACAGGAATGGTAAACAGGAATGGCTACTTCTGATTGTTATGTTGATTTTGAAGTATTGCCATCTAATTTTGGCATATTTACTAGATTTGCGTACCCAAACTTTTCAAATTATTTTGTATTCTGAGAGCAATTTTGAAATGTTTCCCTTTTACTAGATTTACTATTAAAAAAGTACTGGAACAGACCAAATTTGTAATTGTTGCCTTTTCATCCTTTTCTTTGACTTGCAATTGAAATATTTCCTTCCAACAATTGGTATGTTCCCGTAGTGCAAGCATCTACTACTTTTAACTACGATAACGAATTTTCCTTTATGTTTTCGTAGAAAATAGTAACATATAGCAGATTCTTGTAGTACGGGAACAGACAAACTATAGTCTTCCCTGCCTTGCCCCTCGGCAAACAATGCCATACATTCCCCACTAATAAATAGTTGTTTTTTTATAAACACAACAAACTGGGATTCAGCCTGACAATTTTGCAAAAACAAAATACGAATGGTATCCCACTACTGAAATTAATTTTAATTTATTTACTTTATTTGACTTTTACTTGTAAGGACACATCTTGTTTGTGCAACCTTTAGGAAGTTTGTTAATGGAACGTTAAGTGGTCTGACATTTATATTTGCTCTTGGGACCTAGGTTCGAACTCTAGACATGATATTGACATTTGAAGTTAAGATCAATGGAGGGGTTGTAGATTTGAGCGATGTACGTATGTCTACTAAATTTGTTAAAATTTGAATTTTGGAGGAAACGATAGAGCTGAAATCCTGAAATTTCGAGTTAGGGTCACTGTCGGGATGTAGGATGGATTTGTACACTCTTTTTTACTGGACTTTTGGGTAAAAATAGAGTTGAAAATAGGTATTTTTCATTGCAAAGGGATTTGCTGCTTCCATTTTCCCATTAGGAAATTGAAGTAAATTCTAAACAAAGGGCAACTAACTTCTGTTGCGATTTCGTTGATTTTTAAATGTATATTTGTGGACTCGCGATGATGAAGTGAAAATTAATACTCTTTTTAAAATAATATAATTGGAATGTATTTTGTTTTTTTGGTTCCCTATATATTGTAAAGCTTAAATTGTATTAACGTATTTTATATTTCACATATGTATAGGTGTACAATATTTTCCTATTGGGTCGTTTTTCATAATCAAAAATGTCATTACGAACTTGACACGAGTTTTACGATACAATCAAATCAGCTGAGTATTGCAGTTACTTTGTATACTTGTTCCATGATAGAAATTTATAACAAAAAAAAAAAAAAAAAACCAACAAACAAAATGTCAATTCATATAACTGGCTCGGCAGCCTTAACTACAAATAAATGGGAGTGATAGCAACAATATCGAGTATTTACCAAAAAGCATGAAAAACTAAACAAATGAAAAAATAATTAAAAAATGTAGTATTCAAAATAAAATAGTATTAACAGCCTGTTTTTGTTAAATTCGAATTACTACCAAACCCATGTCATAATTACACAAGGTTGTCTCGTGCAGGTAAATAATTCCATTTTTTTCATAATTTTACTTTTGACAACATTCAACTTTCAAAATTTAAATGAAAGGTCCAGGTCGCCTCACCAGAAAGAAGCATTTTAAAGAGTTAATCACGCCCACGGGCTTACCAAATTAACTTCGCTTAACTTGCCACGTGTTTTATCTACCGAACTAAACGAAAAATAGTTTATCATCAAATACAAATTTGAGCGAAAATTGTTTATAAGATGGTCACGTTTTTATACAAGAAGAATACAATAAATTAACAATGTCCCCTCAGAAAATTCTAAAATAAAGAATAAACTTTGCTAAAGTAAATTTAGTTTTACTTCAAGCAACGTTATCAAGCATTAATTGGTTTAGTAAAGCTAGTATTGATAATATAAACTCTCATACCTAAAACGTCTAACACATTCTAAAAGTAGGCAATACAAAAGTTTAAAGAATGCAACTCTACATTGAATTATATAAATTATTAAAAACCTGAAATTTCTATAACTAGAAAAACTGTAGAAGTTACACAAACTACTTGAATATAATGAGAAATAGTCTTCATAATATCGCCAACAAATTTTTTAAATTCTGAACGTAATGTTCGGAAATTTCCTAGCAGTATGAATTTCGGCTGAAGAGAATCCTCTGATATTACTGAAATATCTAATTTAGCAAATCTAAATTCTCCAAACCAATATACTTGCAAAATGATCTGCACTCAGATTTTTTTCAAAGTACCTGCATAACATACTCAACAAATTCATCCTACAACTATAACATTAACAAATTAAATAACTTCCTCTCTATTACTCTCACGGACGATGAGATATTAAATGGTCAGAAGTCGTTAAATAACTCTAAATCCCCCGGTCCTGAATATATCCTTAAATCCTGTGCTCATGAAATATATATTCCCCTTACCAATATATATAATGCGTCGTTGTCTTCTGGATATTTTCCTTATTTTTGGAGATTCAGTTTTACAATTCCCCTTCACAAATCTAGTAGTAGAAGTAACATAGAAAATTATAGAGGAATTGCAAAATTAATTACTATCAACATGTTATTTGAATTACTTGTAACACGTAGGTTATCCCGTATTGTTGTCCCTGTAGTATCTCCATGGGTGGTCAACATTAACTAATGTGTTTGAGCTAACATGTTACGTCCATAATGGTTTTGTGAATAAACTTCAAACATATGTCATTTACACAGACTTTAGTAATGCGTTTGACACTGTATCACATCACCTATTATTGTATAAATTGGACACAAATACTATTGAATGAAATTTTCTCCAAGAACATATGTTGAGGTTCCATCGATAATGCCATCGGTAAACTAATAATCGATACCTCAACTATCATTTCAAGTCATCAGAGAATCCCTAAGGAAGAAGAAGCAGAAAGCTAAATAACTTTGTCGCTAAAACATTAAGAATTGTTTTTAAAAGGAATAAAACATTAATTCAGACCGCCAGAGTCTTTAAATTAAATAAGTGTTTTATTTTACCAACCACCACCAGTTCCTAATTAGCCTGTATACTTGTTGTGTTGTCTAATATTCATATTTATTGTTGTTCGTCTTTGTGCAACAAATATTTTCGGTTCTAAATCTACTCTGTAGATTTAGAACCCCTACAAGTCCATACGCCTTTATCGGAACTTGTACATGGTCCTTCGAGCCTTTATAAAAAGAATCGGCTGATTTGCCAAAAAAAATCTCAAAAAACCCATTAAATCATTTTCAAAACAATTCACATTACATTGTGAAATTGGCGGCTTTGTATTTTGTTTTTGTAAGCAAAAACAATCGAAGTATCCACAGAGAATATTTTATGTGTGTATATTTGTTTAACACATTGAAATCCACAAATACACTAACATCGTTTATCAAAAGCCATAACTCTCACTTTGCTGCATCATTTTTTACACAGACTATCGATCAGCTGGTGTGGCCTTGCATCTTGCGTAGTTAGTGCGACGTAACGTAAGATAGCATATCGTAACGTATAAATTTAACAAAAACAGTGAATTCCATTATAAAAATAATAGTATAATTAATTAAATAACAAAAACTTATAAAATTAAAAGAACAAATAAATAAAAAGTAAAAAATAATCTGAAAAGTCATATAAAATACATACATATTTACAAATCCATAATATAAATGTTTCTTAAAGTTTAAAAAATAAACACAATTGTCAAACTACAAAGGCCAATTTGTTAGAAATTCTAAAAAATAGAAAGAGTAAAGATGCTAATGACGCTAGAGGCGATTTAACAGACACTTCACTATTTCACTTTTCAGGTCAGTATCCCCCAAATACCGCATTTAATATGTCGGATATTTGTATTGAAGTTCCACCTTGCGACACTCAAGACTTCTATGGAAGTTATGAAGAATGGCCTACATTCAGATATATGTTTAAGGTCATTTACGGTAACCATCCCAGACTCACCCCAGCTCAAAAACTTTACCATTTGCGTAACAAAACTAAGGGTGAGGCTGGCAGAATTGTAGATCGTTACCCCTTATCGGATCAAAACTTTTCCTTGGCATGGGAAGTATTGAAGATTCGATATGAAAATTTAAGAGTTTTAGTGGACAACCAGTTAAATATTCTTTTTAACATTTCGACAGCAAAGGTAGAAAATAGTGAAGAAATCAAAAGAATTCAATCAACAGTTAGCGACTGTCTAGCTATTTTAAAAGCTCATAACGTAAAAGTAGAACAATGGGATCCAATATTAATTTATTTGTGATCAACTAAACTTCCGGTTGAGACATTCTTTGAAGAGTGGACATAATTCAAGAGAATGTTTCAGTGCGCTTAGATGTTTATACTGTAAGAAAAAACATCACACTAAGCTCCATATTGAAAATACATATAAATTACCTACAAGTACGGACTCAGCAAGAACTGGTTTACAAAGTCCTCCGTCGGGAGCAAATATACAAACAATATCGCATGTCATAACAGATGACATGCCAAGTACATCCAATGCTGCAGTCCAAATGTCGAGTGTAGAGTCAAATCCATCAATGTGTGACGATTATGTGTTGTTACAAACGGCACTTGTAAAAATCAAGTGTAATGAAAAAACTTTCACAGCGAGAACTTTATTAGATACAGGATCTAAAAGATCATTATAACCAGCAAAATGGTAAACCGACTAGGTATGACAAAAAGTAAAACAAATGTCAACGTTAGTGGACTTAGTGGGTCAGTAGTTCACACACCAATAAAACGTGCAAAATCACTTTGTGTGGAAATTCAAATAATATGATAAATGTAAATGCTTTAGTAATACAAAGCCTAACAAGTTAAAATCCCACTAACAATAAAAATCTATTTCAATATATGACCCAAATGAAATACGAGATTTAAAACTTTCAGATCCTGGATTCCTAAAATCAAATGAGGTTGATATGTTAATTTGGGTGGTACATTTATGGTCCTACGACAAAAATATATAATTCTAGGCAGAGACAAGCAAATTTCATAAGAAAAACATAAGAATATTTTTATAAGCTAAAATAAATTTAAAGTGCCACACCAGCAATAAAGTAGTAAATTGAATGAGCAAATGTGAAATGTAGAATACAAGTCCTTTCGTCGGAATTGGTACTTGAAAACACATTTGTAATCTTAAAATAATAAAAGTGATTAAAAAATTATGTCTTTGGCGATTATGTGTAATGGATATATTGTGAGAATTGAAAGAAATGTTGATGAAATTTGTTGAGAACAAACATTGTGTCGCAGACAAATTTACTGGTGGTGATGTAATGGCAAATCAACCGCTTGGAAGAGCTTGTTTGAAAATGTTTGATGGAATTGGATTTATTAATTTCACTAAAAAGAAGTTTTCCACTTGCGGTGGAAGATTATAGTAAAAAATATGTATACCACTGAAGGTGGCTAAAGAGGTGATCAAGTTTAATAACATAGATCCATCGAAGAATGAAATTTGATTAAAGGATGAAATTCACTTGAGGTGATAAGAAATATGTAAAAAGTCTACTAGATGTGGCTACGAAGCTGATCACAATTTTTATAACTGATCCCTAATTTGTTTTTAATTTCCACTAGAGGTGGTCATTTGTCACTAGAGGTGACTCAAATAAAAAATGTTAAAAAAATGAATGAAACAATAAATACAATATTTAAATTAAAAAAATGAAAGTCAATTTTAATAATGCCATATTGAGTATGTTTGAAGTTGAGAATGATCCAAGAAGTCTGGGAATTTCTACAATATACTTCGCATCCATTGTTGCACCCGTGTAAGGGGCCCGGCATGTTGAGGTTCCATCGATAATGCCATCGGTAAACTAATAATCGATACCTCAACTATCATTTCAAGTCATCAGAGAATCCCTAAGGAAGAAGAAGCAGAAAGCTAAATAACTTTGCCGCTAAAACATTAAGAATTGTTTTTAAAACGAATAAAACATTAATTCAGACCGCCAGAGTATTTAAATTAAACAAGTGTTTTATTTTACCAACCACCACCAGTTCCTAATTAGCAACACGTAAGTATCGCCTGTATACTTGTTGTGTTGTCTAATATTCATATTTATTGTTGTTCGTCTTTGTGCAACAAATATTTTCGGTTCTAAAGCTACTCTGTAGATTTAGAACCCCTACAAGTCCATACGCCTGTATCGGAACTTGTACAACATAACTGTTACTTCTGTTGTTCCACAAGATAGTCACTTATGTTTGTTCTGTACTTAAATGTACAGAAAACTATCCTTCTTTAGAACACGACATGTGTCCTGTAATTACTCAATAGGATCGTAAACATTAGAAAATGTAAACTCCTTTGTTGATCTTGGTGTTATTCTAAATAATAGACTACGTTTCCACTTGCATATTGAGGCTTGTGTTAATAAAGCAAAGTCATTGTTAGGCTTTAAAAACGTAAAGCAAACGTCTTTTTGTCACCCTTGTTCGACCTACCTTGGAATAATGTTGCGTAAATTGGAGTCCTTTCTACAAGTGTTATCCTGACAAATTAGAATCCGTTCAAATACAACTTCTTCTTTTTGCTCCTAGAGGTTTACCATGGAATGCAGATTTATCCCCCCGCCTTATGAAAATAGATTGAAACTTATAGATCTCCCAACTCTTAAGAAAGACGTTTAATGCTGCGAGCAATTTTTATTACAAAACTTTTAAAAGGCAATACCGCTTTGAGTTCTTTAGTTGGTGAAATTAAATGTGCCTCCACGTAACATGCGTAAATACACTATACTTAAACTTTCTTTAGCAAAGTATAATATTGTATTGTATATGCAATAAGATTATGTATATGCAATAAGAAAGGCAATCCTTCGTATGTCTTCGTGAAGCACATTTGGACTATTTCAAGAGTTTAAAGAAGATTTGCAAGTAATAAAGTTTTTATCCTACAAATTATAGATTGTGTTGTGTTTTGTCCGCATTTTTTTATTTAAAGGCGAAACAATTAGTCTTTGCCTCGGCAAAAAATGACTTTAAACTTAAGTTTTCTCTATGAATTCGCTTGCTGGCCGATCTTAAACCGAATCCTGTGGTACACCACTTGTAAGGGAGAGTACATTCCAACATTTACCATTAATAGAGACAAATTCGTTATCTATCGTGCCGAGAAGAACAAACAAGTATATACGCGATACCAGCAAAGGATGGAAATGGAGTTAAATACTTTGGTAAGATCTAGGACACGACTACAAAATTGAAACAAAAAATTAAATTTCGCCTTATAAGATCCGTAATATTACTTTTACATTGTACCGGATTAGGTTAACCCAGTGGGTTTCAATTGTCAATTCCTTTGCATATATGTCAAATAAATTCTCATAAATAAATAAATCCTCATAACCCGGTAAAAAGTTCTAATGTATACGCCGTTTAATATAAAGCAGTAACCCTTTGGTATTGTGTATTATACGAAAAGCAAATTGACCATTATAAATAGAACTACTCACTTGTGCCAGAATCTGTTCTTTCATAATATTTTAATTTTTTATTCGTTGGTCTATGGATATTTCCTTACAGACTATATAATGCAAAATATTGTTTTTAATTTTATGTATTTCCATATATCACAATTTTACTTTGCAATGTTTCACTATTCATAGACAAATCAATAAGATTTTTAAATTCATTAAAATCTTTAGACATTATTGTTAAGGTGTCTGCATTTGAATAATTCATTCTAGAAAATTGAATAGCTAGTGGTACATAATTGCGAATAGCTCTTTGGGGAATATTGACTCACTCATTATTACATTAAAAAATGATACATTCAACATTTTCCTTCGGATTTTTAAAGTTGGCAGCTTGATGAGGGAAAGTTTATGTTCCATAGACAGAAAAGAAGAACAAAAACAGAAAGAAGAAATTGATTTATATGGAGGATAGAGGGCGAACGAGCGTTGTGTATATATTTTTTGTGACATAAGGATTCATGAACTCCCAACTCCACCGTTTAATAAACGCAAGCAATGACATGGCTTTGTTTATTATTACTGAAATGTGTGAATTAAAATTCAGTTTACGATCCAAAAGAACTCCTAGATCCACAAACTCATTAACTTTTTCCATAGAGTTGTCGTTTAGTGTATTACCAGAATCAATTAACCTCTTTCTTGTAAATCTCATGAGTTTGCATTTCGAGTTATTTATTTCCATAAGCTTAATATTACACCAATTCGTAAATGAATTTAAATCGTGTTGTAACAAATCATTACTTGAGATGTCTGAAAAACTGAGAAATAATTTCACACCGTCGGCATACATCAGGATATTTGAAAACTTTATTGTTTTTTTTATGAATAAAGAAAATAGAAGCAGACTTAGATGGCTTCCTTGTGAAACTTCAGAGGAAACTAAAATGTTTCTCGATACGGTGTTGTTAAATTTTACGTTTTGTGTTTTAGGTATGCAGAAATCCAGTTGACACTTCTTTTAGTAAATCCCAAGTATTCAAGTTATAATCGTAACAGTTTGTTATTGACTTTACCAAATGCTTTGCTGAAATCCATGTAAAGAACATCGGTTTGCATTCCTCAAAGAAATCCCCGACTATGGTGGAAAAATGTAGAAGATTTGTTGCTGTGGAGTATTTTCTCTGAAATCCATGCTTTAAGGAGAGAACTAACATGATGGTAAAAGTTATCAGTGATGATTTTTCAACGAGCTTTGGAATAACACCCAATTTTGCAATTCCACGATAATTAGCCACATCGGATTTATTTCCACTTTTAAAGAGGCGAATGATATACGACGTTTTACAGATGTGAGGAAAAACTGGTTGATTAATCGAAACGCTAAAAACATAGTTAAAGGTAAACCAAAGCATCAGCACATCAAAAATTATATCCAGATCAAAAATTATATCCATATTCTTCAATCCATTTATAACCATTCTACTGTCCAACAGTGTAATTGATATTGATTGGTTAGAGTTCAAATCATGGCATAACTATACAAGGTAGTATCATGCAGTCATATGTTTCCATTTTTTCATAAATTTGCTATTGACAGCATTCAGCTTTCAAAATATAAACGAAAATATAGTATAGAATTTTTCAATTTTTCAGTACACCATTGTTAAAATTTCTCTTTTATCTTACTCTCATTTACTGTATTTAAAAGTTGTCAAACAACATTCAGTAACAATTTGTACAAATTATACTGGATACGAGGTTGTAAAAAGCCTATATGATTGCCAACAATTTTAAAAGTGAAAGTGTCTATAATTTTTATTTTAAAATCAATTTTTTGTTTGTTTTTATTTAATTTGTTTATTTCTCTGAATACGTATTTTCTTTTATACACATATAAATGAAAATAAACTGACAAAATTATTTAATTAGAACATGTGCAATTTCCAGTAATTTTTGGCACCAAAGCGGAATTTCAAGGCATATTATAGTGTTTTCATGCTTTGTTTAAAATAAATGACACTGGAATCGTAATATTATTTAAAAATAAATAAATTAATGCCCATACGGAAAAGAATGAAATCATACGGAAAAGAATGAAGTTTACTATAACAATTTGCCAAGAGCATGTATTTCATCTAGAAAATAATCCATATCATCTTCATTGAGGCATGAATTCTGCAACACTATTCTGAAGAAATTCGGTAAATTTCGCAGTGGCTGATATGTGACCATCATTGAACCCTTTTTTATCATAGATTCTTTAATTTTTGGCGCAACTTTATGTAATTGTTCATAATACGTGGAATCTTTATCCCGATTTCTTAAACTGGGCGGCACATACCAAAAACAAATGTTAGTACATTCTGGATTTTCCAAAACTAGTTCGAATCCATCTCTTTTTTTGATGCTATTTGTTATATATTCAGCCATACGAAATATTTGGTTAATATGTTGTTCAAGTCCATATGTGCCTTTTGCTTTCCACATGAACCAGAACTTAAAAACGTCAGCTCTGCGACCACATTGAATGTGCTTATCACCAGTATCGTAACTTGTGTCATAAAATTTGTCTTTTTGAAAAAGATATGTAGCATTAGTAGAATGACATTTACTCAGAATATCTTTATGTTTGGTTAAGAAAGTTGAACACTGTTGCGACGCTGTTAACATTTTATGGGGATTCCACGTGACAGAATCGGCCCTAAAAAAATAGTACATAATGATCAAATATTTTTTATTTTAAGTACACTTCATAATACCTTTCTATGCCTTTTAAAAGTCGGCGATATTTTTGACTCATTAAAGCGCCTCCTCCCCAAGCGGCGTCTACATGCATCCATATTGCATATTTCTCACACAACTTGGCAATTTTTTCCAGATTATCGTAAGCCCCTAGAACAGTTGTCCCAGCGGTTGCTGATACCATTAGTGGTTCGCAGCCTTCTCGAATATATTGTTGTATTCTGGCCTCCAA
Source organism: Musca vetustissima (assembly GCF_032173495.1). Taxonomy (NCBI): domain Eukaryota; kingdom Metazoa; phylum Arthropoda; class Insecta; order Diptera; family Muscidae; genus Musca; species Musca vetustissima. The sequence goes on from NW_026884295.1 coordinate 69,829, forward strand.
GTCATCTGTGTCAATTTTTCCACACGTGTCGGTTTTTATTTTGCACACATTTTCACTTCCAAATCCCATAAACATAGCTAGTTTTTCCACAGAATAATGTGAATCCTCTGATGTGAAAATTATTTGTCTCTTAGTTCCAAAAAGTCCATTTATCTAGATTGAAGAAACAATTGGCAATTACTAAAACATGCATTAAACCTGAATATCTAACAAATTTTAAATATTTTAAACATGGTTTATTAAGGCGATTTCATGCCCAAGGCTACGTTTAGACTACTAAATCCACTCGAAAATCTCAATTCCATTGCGTATGCGTCACGTTAATCCAGTTCACAAATCCAGTGTATTGTATTTGACGTATAAGCAATGGAATTGACATTTGAGATCGAGTAGGCTTCATAACTCTAAATGTACCTTTTGTCTTCTCTTGTTGTCTACATTTTAATCGCGAAATATTAGCCAGAAAAGGATAAAAACTCATAATATGAACATGTATTTTGGTTCGAATAAAAATATTTTTTGTTTATTTATTCCAAGGCCTATATAAGGTCGGCCAGTAAGCACATCTGAGTATAAAGTTTGCTGTCAAATCATATTTTGAAACCTATACATACGTACAAAATTATGTTAGACGTCAAAACGAAAATATTAATATTTTGTGAACATTCAATTTAATTTTAATTTACATCGTCTTTGTGAAACACATTTGGACTATTTCAAGATTTTAAAGGCCAATTATCTTACAAAACTATAAATTGAGTTGTGGTTTGGTTGTATTTTTTATTTAAAGGCGAAACAATTTGTTTTCGCCTCGGCAAAAATATTTGACGTTAAACTTAAGTTTTCTTTATGAATTCGCTTACTGGCCGACCTTATATAGGCCTTGATTTATTCTTCAAACAATAAATTTGACAGTCAATGAAAACTTCGAATTCGCCACCCTGTTAACCATGGCGCAATAAATAGGTAGTCCATTTAGCTCAGCTGATGTCTCGATTAACTGTCAAAGTGCGTAATTTCTACTTGAATTCGATGTGCAGAGTTGCCAACCATGTGATATATTATATGGAAAAATTTGACAGAAGGTTTTTGTTGTGATACATCACCTTATTATTGCATCATGCTGTTAACCTTATGAACAAACCTTGATTTTAACAAAGTGATGTTTATGTATTAGCATATTTTCAATAAATTAAACAAAATATATTTTCTAAAGCCGAACATAGCTCTCAAGACTTAACAATGGTTGTTACATTTTATATTTATAAGTTTTAGAGGCAGGAAACTTCAAAATATTTATTAATATAAATTAGCAATTCTTGCCACTAAAAACATTGCATAAGTTTGATACGTTCTGACTCAACTTCCCGAGCTCAGTCAATCACGTCTGCTGATTGACACCACGGGCATCTCCTCTGCAAGTTCCCTCAGCGGAGACCGTAGAGTGCAGATGCCACCGATGCCAAATCACCATACTAACACCATGTACGTATACTCAAATTTCGTTAAAAGTGAGCTACCGCGAGTGTTAGTCTTTTTTGTTTGTTTGCCAATTTCTATCGAAATTGAATTGGCATTAGTCGGCTTCCAGTTATCCCTACGCGTGTGATTTCAATCGTTCGCATACAGTCCACATTTGTTGAATTTTCTGTTGTAGTGATCATAAAAATCATTGTTGATCATTGGAGAACAAATCTGTGTTGTTGCTATTTTTGTTTGCTCTGAATTTCGTATTTTTAATTTCACCATAGCAACACACATCACCCGTTCTCATTTCTTGTGCAATTTAAGTCGTTTTAGTCGACTTACAATACCATTCCTTTTTTAATACATACTATCTCCCATAGAAAATATTAGCAGTCTATCGCCTTGTACTGATCACCCTACGTCGCGTTGATCATACAGAAGCATTCGGTATTGTTGTTACCACTATTCTTCGCCTTAGCTTTGTTGATTCTCATTAAAAACCTCAGTGAGAATTCGAAATAATATTGGTTTATTTGTTGCTATTTACCCTCACCAACCAAATATATTCGTTTTTTGATACTCGTCTTCGGTTTTCCTAATAAAGCCTACAACTGAGAATAAAATTTATAATTTTTCACTAAAAACAAACATCTTCTCCCAACTTCTTGTTCGTTTGGTTTATTTGTTGTTTTAATTCTCACCAACCAAACGAATTCGTCTTGTTGTCATCCCCCTCATTTGTTCTTCAAGTGGAGAAATTACATTGTAATATTTCCAATAACAACATAAAAAAACTCTTCTCCTCCTATTTTTCGTTTGGTTTATTTGTTGTTGCATTATTCGCCAACCAAACGATTCGCTTATTAAATTTGTATGTTGTTTGTTGGGCTTTTTTGGTCAGCTAATTATTATGAAATTAAAACGATTTTTATTTCATATTTGCTCGACGTTTCGTTGGCTGCTGTTGTCATTCTTCTATTCTAAACCTCAGAGAATTTCCATTACCAAATAAACAATAACAACAAACACCCTAACAGTCCACCTTGTTGTTTGGTTCTCTTGTTGTATCGATCCATCAACAACCAAACATACTTCTGTTGTTATTATTGTTCTAACGTTCACATTTCTCACTGCAGAATTTGTCTCGTCATTTTGCAATAACAACACACGTGTATTCCACGCGCCTTTTTATAGCGTAACCTTGGTATAACAGAAAATATACCAACAATTGTTGTCGACTCCAACTCTCACTGTTGGATCGTTTCTCGCGTCGTGTGTTGTGTGGGTGCGTAGCTGCTTACGCATAGCCATTTCGCTGTTAGCGTCGCTTGTGTTTTATTCTGTTTTGTGTGATATTTGTTATTCACCACACTACAGCACAGTGGTACCAAGCGGCAAAATTGTGAATTTTCAAAAACAATTATATTAAAAAATATTTTTGAATCCTTTTTGAATAAATACTGATTGGTAGTAGGGTTTTTGATATTTTTGGACAAATTCACCCTACATTCGGCCGCAATTGCATACCATTTAAGCATAAAAAGTGCTTGTGGAAAATATTAATTTTTGAATATTTTTCTATTGTTGTTGTTGTTTTCAATTCCACCATTGAACATTAAATCACTTCTTGTGAGGCTTTCAGCATTTTGGACTTTTGCACCCTACACTTGGCAATTTCGTACATTATTCGGAGTAAGGAAATACTTGTTTTTCCTATTAGTTTGGCAATTTTATCCATTGTAGTCGTGTTTTACTCCACAACTTTGTATATTTGAAATCTTGTTTTAGAATTATCTACATATTTTGGACATTTGCACCCTACAATCGGCCGTTGTTACATATATCCAAGCAAAATTACTTGCTAATATTGTTTTTGAGAATTAAATATATTGTTTTTTTTTTGTTTTTATACATTACTTTTGCTCAGTGGATATATTCTTGTTTGCTTTTTGGACAACCGCCTACCCTATTATTTGCATTCACCTCCTCAACTACACCCTACCCTAATTGAGGAAATTTGAAAAAAAATACTTGTTTTTTGTGGTCTTTTTAAAGTAGTTTGGCATCGTGAAGAAATTCTTCAAAATTGTCTTCACTTTGTACTACTTTAACATAGACATTTGCAATATTTTACAAATTTTGTCCATATTTTTGAGTTTTTGCTGAAATATATTTTGAGCTATAGCAACATTTCTTTACCATACATAATGTCGATAACTCCTCTCACCAGCTTCAATAGAGCCACTTACATTGTCCTAAAAAGTGTGGAATTCTTTGAACGAATTCCAGAATCCCAGTATTCTGTATACAACCTCGAAATTCGCAATACAGAAATTCGAGAGTTATGGGATAAAGTTAAGTGCACATATAATGAATGCATAACATACTTTGCGACATCCGAGACTTCACAGGTTGATATATTTGATGTCGTTGAGGAAAAATATAATACAGCATTTATTGCGTATTCTTGGTGTCTTCCCACCATAAATCGACATCTCAATCGCCTTCAAAGTCTTTTATATAATAGTTCCCCTGATGTAGCTTAACCAATTTCACAATGTCAACCAGTTTCATCTCCACTGAGTTCACCATCTCCACCAAATTGTCAAAATTATATGCCATCTATCACCTTGTCTCCACCTTCAGCTTCGAATACTGTGCAGTCCACCACTCCTATAGTTGCTTCAGAATTTCAAAATTCTGCCACCAACAATAGCTACACCAATCCACCTGTCGATAATCATAGTCTTGTTGTTCCACCTATCGACATTGAAATTTTTGCTGGAGATTTTATATCTTGGCCCACTTTTCGGGATCTGTTCACAACATTGAACGTCTCTGTCACCTAATACAGAAGACCACCGGTGAGGTTCGTGAAATCGTTTCCAGATTTCCACTCACCAATTCTAGTTTCCCTTTAGCGTGGAAAGCTTTTTCTGATACGTATGACAATAAACGAATTGTGGTAAATTGTCATCTCAAATGTTTGTTTGAAATCCCCTCCTTAGACAGTGAAACTATTTCTGGCCTTAAAACTATCCAACGTGGGATAAATAGTTGCCTTGCTGCAATGTCAATCTATGACGTCACCACGGATCATTGGGATCCTATTGTTGTTTTTATTTGCTTGCAGCGATTGCCAAAAATTACTTTGACTCTGTGGGAGCAAAGTATAGAAAATAAATCGTCGTTGTCCTCTTGGGTAGAATTAGACGCTTTCCTCACAGAGAGGATACAAACATTGATTTGTCTAGAACACGCCCTCCCCTCCAAAAATAAGTTGTTGCCAAAGAAAATGCATTCTCAAACCTCCTCTGAGAAGTTGTCACCTAGTAATATCGCTACACCTCAATCCCCCAATAAATTGTTGTCGGTACATAATTCTAAATGTGTTACCCCACCTCGAGCTATAAATTCACCCTCCACAACTTCTTGTACCATTTGTCATGACCAGAACCATCATCTTCGACTCTGCCCCCAGTTTCTAAAACTTTCTTTTGAGGACAAATTCTCGATTGTAAAGAAAAATAAATGTTGTGTAAATTGTTTATCTCGTGGTCATGCAGTTAAAACCTGCAATAGTAAACATATTTGCACTACTTGCAAGCAAAGGCACCACAGCCTTCTTCACCGTCCACCAATTAATAAGGTTGTTGCTCCCTCCAAGTCACCTCCGGCTTTTACAAATGTCAAAAGTCGAGGACAGGCTTCGTTGTCTCGTTCTTCGGAAAAATCTTCTCCGGCTTTTACCAAAGTCAAAAGTCGAGAATATAATGTGTCGCACCCATCTTCGAATAAAAAAGTTGCTAATCCACCGATACCTACTCTCTCCCAAGACACCAATGTTCTCTTAGGAACAGCAGTAGTAAATATAGTTCATAATGGAAAAACACACCCTGTTCGTGCCATTATTGATCCTTCCTCCAAGGTATCTGTTGTAAGTAAAAAACTTAAAAATGCACTTGGCATTTCTGATAATTCGAAGAAAGAATCCAACCCTGCTACACCAAGGGAAATGTGTTCTCTTAAGTTGACTTCCCCCAAAAACTCGTCTAAAATTGGTGAAGCAAAGGCATTTGTTCGACCTACTTTTAAGGGGAAATTGTTTTCACATCCTCCTATTTCAACTTTGAAATCTAAAATTCCTTTAGATTTAACTGACACATTCGACGGCAGCCCAATAGATTTGCTACTTGGCGCTGATCTTTACCCCCAAATTCTGGAAGCCGAACCACCAAAATTAGTTTTAAATCCGTTGTTGGCCCAAAAGTCTATATTCGGGTATATACATAACGTCTATGCGTTATCTACTAACAGGCCTCTGTCGCCGCACCAATTTACAAAGGTATATTATTGTTGTAATTGAAAAGAAAAAGATTCAATATACCTCCCAACTATTTTTTTAATACAAAACTAATCACCTTGTGTTCTCATTTATTTTCCTTATTATTTTTTTTTTGTTTTGTAGAGCATGCTCCTCGCCTCAACAAACATAATATGCGGACATTTCATATGAAGATATATTCATTTAAATATTGAAAGCTGCATGCTGTCAAAGGCTAATTTATGAAAAAATTGGAAACATATGACTGTATGATTATGCCATGTATTTGAAATAAGTAATACGATATTACAATTTCAGCTTTACAATTTATAGGGAACCAGAAAAAAAAACAACATTCTGTGAAATGTTTGTCATTTATGGTTGCAATATTCTCAAATCTGCAGACGATGGAAAAATATAGTATACTCGTAGGCGTTTAATTTTTGAATTTATAGAAAATTCAAAATTAATTAAATTTATTGATATATCCTATGATTTGTTTACATTTTTCGACATATGAAACTGACGCTAGTGTCACATACAATAACAGTTTTCTATGTGGTTGTTGTTGATTTGTATTTGTGTAGTATTGCAATGTTGTATCTAACACAGGGCTGTCCACACTAATACATTCATGCTTTGTGATTGTATTTTTTTGAAATAAAATGTTTTTCAAAGGTTCTGTTTCTATGTCATATACTGTGACAAATTTGTTTAAAATATTATTGTAAATGTTAAGGAAGCAAAAAAAATGTTACATCTTCCCTTATAATGATATATTTTTTTCTGTTTTGCCCTTCCACCATAGTATTGGTCACATATTTCGACTTGTTCCGAACTAATGTTTGCCAAAAATATCCCCATTTTCTCGGTTAGTGTATGAAAACAAAAAGGAATGAATGACAATTTCGCAAATATTTTTTATTTTCAAATTATTCTCTGTTATAATTGTATTTGTGAGAAATTTGACACACACCGACAGCCCATGGGACCTATTTTGGGGCACTGATGATCTAACATAAAAGTAGAACACATGTATTTATATGAATGTTAACGAAATACGTCGATGCACGAATTTTCAAATTTGAATAAATTAAACTATGACAAAACGTATTTTTATTTTTTCGATTGTTGAAAATAAAAGAATAACATAAAGAAAATGTGATATTTCGAATTAGAATATAAAATATTTGAGTAAATATTTTATTATTTATTTATACAAATGTTACCGAATACGCCGGCGTACGAATTTTCATAGTTAAAAAAACAACAAACTATGACAGAAAGTGCTTTGGTTTTTTCGCGTGTTAAAATAGAAACCAGACATAAAGAAAATATGAAGTGTTCAATAAGAATATGAAATTCTTGGACACATTTTATATTGTTTCAATTTTGATCCCCGATTTTCTTTAATTAGCTATGAGATGTGGATTCGACGTATTTGGGTAATATGGCCGTACAAAACATTTTGCCACAGAGTTGAAGTTTAATATTTTTGTACGCCTCGTCGAAATATAAGTAACGTTGTAAAAGTATAAAAATGGTACATTACATAGTTAAAAGTTTGGTCTGTTCCCGTACTGCAAGAATCTACTAGATTTTACTATTTTCTTCGATATCATAAAGGAAAATTCGTTATCGTAGTAAAATTTTTAACTATGTAATGTATTATTTTTTTTAGAATAAAACGGCATTTACATTAGAACATTTTACCGGGTTAACCTACTCTATGAGGATTTATTTGACATGTATACAATGGAATTGACAATTGAAACCTACTGGGTTAACGAAATCCGGTACAATATAAACGCACTATAAAAATCAAATCCACAGAACAGAAGTTTTTTTGTTGTAGCGCATTAACATACGCACTTTTTATGATGTGCATTTTATATAACTTTTTAACGACTGTCGACATTGTTATACAAACATAAATAAACAACAATACATTTGATGTTATTAACAAATCGAGAAATTGTATTCTAAAAATGTCGTTTGAATACGTTATGTACAACGCGTGAAGATTTTCCTCTTAGCGGGTATCCAATAAACCGTCGTAAACAAATAAAAAATATTTTCCAAGTCTTCCGCACCGCTTGTAGAAGCGTTCTTAACAGAATTTATTTCAGTAACGTCATTGGAGAATATAAGAACGTCGTCGACGTATATTGCAATATAAATCTTTTTTCTTCTGTCATCTTTGAATATACGCATTGATCCACTTCTCCTCTAATAAAACCCATATCGACCAGTTCCTTGTTTAGAGTTTCGTTCCATAATCTCCAAGATTGTTTCAAACCATATATGGATTTGTTAAGCTTGTAGACTTCGTTAGAACCATCGCGGAAGCCTTCGGGTTGTTCCATGAATATGGTTAGTTAGGATATGGTTAGGATAGTAAGAATTGGAAGACGAATATTGGCATGACTATTTTCGAGAAATACCACTTTACGGTTGACTATTATTTTGTTGTCACTTGGGTCGAATAATCGATACGGCTTAATCTCCGTGCTGTATCCAACCATGATACATTCTAATGACTTCGGATCAATTTTAGACCTTCGTTGTTTTGGTACATGAACCATAGCTGGACATCCGAAAACTCTGAGATGCTTTAAATTTGGCTTTCGGTCCGACCATAATTCTTCGACACAATTTTTATTTCCCCGGCATGGAACTCTATTTATCAAGTACGTTTCGGCTTCTGCCCAAAAACGTTGATCTAATCCACTGTCAATAAGCAGACATCTTACCCGTTCTATAATCGTCCTATTTATTCTCTCGGCTACGCCATTTTGCTCGGGAGTATATGGACATGTTTTCTGATGTATTATTCTATTTTTTTTCCAAAAATTCAGAAAAATGTTTGCCAATGTACTCTCCCCCATTATCTGATCGTAGGATCTTGATTTTCTTAGAACACTGGTTTTCCACTAACGCCTTGAATTCTAAAAATTTCTTCCTCCATATTGGATAAACAAACAATTTTCTTGAATAATCATCCAACTCAATAAAAAATTTATAAATTATTTACAGCATCACGAATATTGTACATGCGGTTCTTCTCATTCGTCATATGGTTGCTTGCTCGCTCCACTATCATCGTACCACGCATTTGAGCAATCTGAAGTTCTAGATTTTGCACATGAGATAGCTTCAGCACTTGAAGCAAGCAATACATCCGATTTCTTTTCATAATTCTTTGTAGCTCCACTTACATTTGACTTGGATTTGGTGGGACAATTTCTTGAAATGTGTCCTAGTCCATTACAATTGTAGCATTTGATTTTCTTCTTACCTTTCTTGAAACCTTTAGATTGCAATGCTGGTTCTTTTTTAGAAGTTCGATCAAATTTTGCTTCTTGAAGCAGAACATTTTTCACTTTATCCACTGTCAATTTCTCCTTGGTATTTTCAACAGCCATCATAAGCGGGTCAAAGTCGTCCGTTAATCCTGCTAACATTAGAGATGCTGTCAGCTCATCGTCAATGTTCAGGACGGTATTTTTGACTTTAAGAGCCACTATTACGATGTCATTGACGTATTCCTGAATGGATCCATAGTTCTGCAACTTGATATTTACGAATTGCTTCAGCAATTCAACTTTCCTGGTTAAGCCCGTATCTTCGTATGCGTTCATCAATGAACCCCAGGCATCTTTCACGGTAATTGCTGTAGAAATTTGGCGATAGTTATCTGGTTCAATCATCAGTGTGATATCGGCTAAAGCTCTAGCATTCAAATCAGCATCAGCCGTATTATCAAATCAGGCTCTCCAGCATCCTTTAATTACCTATGTTATGACCAGCCATTTTAATTTAATTCAAAAGTCACAAATTTTTAATATGAAAAAATATGTATCTATTTTTCCAGAATATTTTTTTAACGTTACTAACGCACATAACCTGTTATAATTGAATTTGTTTATTCAACTAACTGAAAACGCGAATACATATTTTATAGAAACATATTTGTACCAAGGCATAATAAAATTAATTTATGTAATAATATACAAAGTGATTTATGACAAAGTACAATAGTTGTGTCTGTTTACTCGATATTTGGTAACAATTGTTACCAAATGCTACTAAATGTTGTCTGTTTACCCAAAAATCCAGTAAATGAGAGTCAAGTGACAGAGCAAGTTTGACAGTTCAACAACAACAAACATACTGGAGTTTACTGAAAGAATTTTATTCAGTAAGATTTTGCAAACTCAGCCGTTTTGGATCAGCTGTTTTATGACTAAACACAAAAATTATTCAAATTTTTTTTTTAATTTGCAAAGTTCAATGTGAAGTTAAGTTGTATAAAAATTACAGAAAATGGAAGAAAATTCGTAAGTAATGCAAAGTTTTATTAATTTAGAAACCAGGGACCGAAAATAACGGTTATTTTTGAAACTGCGAACAAAAAAATCTTCATGTTAGAGACATGGGACACCTATAGTGTCATATACCAATAGATTCGTATTGACGAGGTTATTGGGTGATCATGAGAAAACGCTCTCAATTCCCATGTGAAGAATTATTTTTCAACGGAAAAAATAAACGTTCATTTTAAACAGTTAAAAATGATTTTTATTTTTTCCGTCAACAATAAAACTCGTTTTTGAATTTTTATTTTTTCCGTCAAAAAACTGTTTTTGGGAGTTTTATTTTTTCCGTCCTAAAATAAAACTATTTTTGGGAGTTTTATTTTTTCCGTCCGAAAATAAAACTCTTCGAAAATAAAAACTTTTTTCCGTCAAAAAATATAATTCCTTTTACGTAAAGAAGCTTATACAAATCGTAATCAGTTATAAAATTGCAATTTATAAATCCGTGTTCTTATTACAATAAGTGTACACATAAGTGATCAAGATCAAAGGTAAAAATATTTGTTATACAATTTTAGTAAATAGTCTAGTGTATAAAATCATGAATATTAATTAAAGAATCATTCCTCTGACTATTAGGTCAAAGGTTAAATAACTGGTACCAAACCCTATATGTTTATTTACGTAAAAAGAGTTTTATTTTCTGACGGAAATAATAAAAGTCCCAAAAAGAGTTTTATTTTTGACGAAAAAAATAAAAGTCCCAAAAAGAGTTTTATTTTCGACGGAAAAAATAAAAGTCCCAAAAAGAGTTTTATTTTTGACGGAAAAAATTAAAATCCCAAAAATACTTTTATTTTTGAGGGAAAAAATTCATTTTTAACTGTTAAAAATCATCATTTTTCGTTAAAAAATAAATAATTAAAATCTTTTTTTTTATTTAAGCCACATAATAACAGTTATTTTATACCTGATTTGATATAACTTATAACCATTACGGTCCCTGTTAGAAACTAATTCCTTATATTTTAGGCAAGTTCCAGAAAGAGGGCAATGCATTGATGCAATGCATTGATAATTGTGTTCGTCTGTGTTCGTTATTTATTTTGGCGCAAATAAAATGTTGTCTTGAATCGGTTGCTTATTTGCTAAATCTTACTAAATGTTGTCTGTTTACTTTTCTCAGTATTATCGCAAAAGAGAGTAAAAAAAGCTTAATCTCTGAATTAGAACTTACTGAGTAAATGTTACTGGAAAAGTAACCAGACACACCTATTTTAAAAAATATAAAAAATGTATTCTAAAATCCATTTGTTTAAAGGTGAATGGTATAATAATAGAAGGGAACACCAAGTTTTGTTGTACAACAAACGATACAACAACCACATGTCATTTGACAGAAAAATATAAACAAACAAACAAATTATCAACAAATTATATTTATTTTGAAAATGAAATATTTTCGAATCCTCAAAATAAAATTGAAAAACATGAATGAAAATCTATAACATTCATATTTCTATCGCTTCCACATCTTTCTTATAATTGAGCCATTTCCATGTAAAAGATTTGCTTCCTCAAACTTTCCCAGCAGGCAGATTGAATAAATTGAATACGGGAGGACATTTAATAAAGAACAATTTCAAATTGTATGCGTTCCCAATTTTCCTGTTGGGTGATTTTTAATAACATAATTTGTCAAATTCATATTGACACTAGTATTACGATGGAATGAAATCAGCTGGGATTTGCTGTTACCTTTTATAATTGTACCATGAAAGACCAATAAAAAAGTGAGTTGAGTGTGGTATTCCTAAGAAATTAATGTGGAAAATATGGCATTGTCCACAATGGGTAAGGCAGGGAAGACTATAGTTTCGTATCTCGTTATGTGCATTAGTCTCAAATCGACGACACATAGTAGTGGGAAAAAATATGAATATGTCTGTAAATGCCTTGTTAACCGCGTAGTGGGAAAAGTATGAATATGTCTTTAAATGCCTTGTTAACCAACGAACTTCTCAGTGAGGTGGTGTCGCTGTTAACGTAAGTACTTCGATTTGTTACAAAATACACTTGGGAATAATGCAAGAATGGCACCAACGAAATATGTTTCTTTCGATTTAATCATTTGGAAAGGTCGCTGAACCGCAACGTACCGATTGGCTGGTGCCCAGTTTACACTTATTAAAAAATAGATTAATTGATAAAATTGATTCATATATCTACATATATATAGATATGTCATTTGTCCTCCACTGATGCTACTGTAGGTACTCTTGTGGCGTATATTTATTTTATTTTTGGCAGAAGAGGCCACACGTGCATAGTTGCTTTTTTGTTATTCACCTCAAACTGCCCTACCTTGTATTATTGTACCATGGATATACATATTTTAAATTTGTAACATATATGGTCTGTTCCCGTACATGAAGAATCTACTAGATATTACTATTTTCTTCGATATCATAAAGCAAAATTCGTTATCGTAGTAAAACGTAGTAGATTCTTGTAGTACGGGAACATACAAATAATATTACTCATTCTTTCGGAATTAACTTGTTAATAAAGCTACGTCGTTAACTTATTGGAAATAAAGGACATTTGTTGGTTTATTTCTTACTATAAGAAACGTAGGAGCATCTCTAACCAAAGTGGTGAAGGGTGTCATATAGTCGGCTCCGTCCGAATTTTGAACTCTCCTTACTGGTTTTAAAACTTCGTTTTTCTTACCGACATAATTATTTGGTTTTTAATGATTTTACAAAAATGTTTGCCGATGTCTTACTGTTTTCGAGCTAAAAGGGAGTGTTTGTACGCGGGCATTTGTCAGATATCTATGCATTATGTTTCATCAAAAGAATCCGGCAATTGCTGAAGGTTTGAATTTTCATATGAACAAAATCTTCCACAAAAGTTTAGTATATTTTTTGTAAATAAATACCTTTGTTGGTGCACCGTAATTGACTAAAATCCTTAAGGCATTATCAACATCATTCGGAAAGCCATGCCAATTGGCATTGTTATAAATTGTGAAGGTGCGCATATCAGTTCTATAAAGTCGACTTAGATTTTGGGATAAGTGTGGCGGAGAGGTTATGTTAATATGTCCAGATTTGAAGGAGCAAAATGTTCATACGATCTTTTTTAATCTGATTAATCTGATTTCTATTCTTTATTCTTTTAATATATTGTTACGAATATAACTTTAGATTTAAGTTAATTTAGATGAATTCCGTTAATTTAAGAATTGTAACGTAACTTTCTACTACGCGGTTTATTCGAATAACTTCACAACAACAACTACTGTATAGATTTTTCTACATCCTTCCATTTCCTCTTTCATTTTCTATTTTGTTATTGACGTACAATTCTTGTTAAACGTCATCATTGATGATCGCTTAATTCCTCTTTCTTTGTTACTCCCTCGCCTGTATATGTGTTGTTGTTATTGTTCACTCAATGTAAGTTTGTATGTGTTTGTTGCATTGGTGGATTGTTCGTAATCTAGGTGTTACCAGATCGTCTAGAAACTTCTGTAGCGACAGGCAAGGCTCATATAAATAGGGGAAATGGCAAGGCAGTTAGTCAGTTGTGAATCAGATCGCGAATTGAAACCGTCAAGTAAAGTAAAGTGCAAATTAAAGTTTTGTCAATAAAATCATTGTAATATTCGTAATCAGAAAGAACCCGCGTTTTATTTAGTACGAACTGTATTGGGAAATAAAACAACGTCTACACGGGATTAAGTAAAATCAAAGAACGTAACAATATTATTTTTAAATTTATACCAAATATTACGCGCAATGACGTTTTTAATATTACATGCCTTTGACAAGCACACTTGTTTTTCGACAAACTTGTCATTCCATAGGAATATTAAAATTAAAGCCACCTAAGCATAATGGTTAATATTTAGGTGAAATAAACTCAAATTGGGAAATAAAACAACGTCTACACGGGATTAAGTAAAATCAAAGAACGTAACAATATTATTTTTAAATTTATACCAAATATTACGCGCAATGACGTTTTTAATATTACATGCCTTTGACAAGCACACTTGTTTTTCGACAAACTTGTCATTCCATAGGAATATTAAAATTAAAGCCACCTAAGCATAATGGTTAATATTTAGGTGAAATAAACTCAAATTCAAAAAAATCAACCAATTTATATTTATTATTTATCATTTTCGTCCAGACATATTGTTGTTCGCAGATGACTCATTCGGTGGAATAATGCATCCGTGTTTGCAAATGTCGTTTTCCAAATCACAGAGCTATGTGCTGTTAAATCAGCAAGGTTTTTGGCGCTATCCCGCTATGTCCTGTTTTTTCTTAGGCTTACTCAGCTTATCAGGCATAATTATACAAGGTAGTCTCATGCAGTCATATGTTTTCAATTTCAATTCATAAATTTGCATTTGACAGTATTCAGTTTTCAAAATTTAAATAAAAATATCTTCCTTCGAAATGTACGCATTTCATATGTTCAGTGACAAAAATTGCTAAGTTGTAACAACCATGGTTAAATCTAGAGAGCAATGTTCAACATTAAAAAATATATTTTGTTTATTTTTTTGAAAATATGCCAATATGTTGATTTTGAAGTATTGCCATCTAATTTTGGCATATTTACTAAATTTGCGTTCTCGAACTTTTAAAATTATTTTGTACTCTGAGAGCGATTTGAAATGTTTCCCTTTACTAGCTTTACTGGAACAGACCAATTATTTAAAATTTATAGATGAGTTCCAAGTTAAAAAAGTTTGCCATCATTAAATTCTCAAATAAGACTAGGCGACAGTTTGTACGTTTACAATGTAACATCAAACCTATTGGCAATAGCTTAAACCGCTACTGATAAAAAATATTGACGTTATGTAATCAGCAAACGTTTAGCTTTTTTGTTATGTCTCATGGCATAATTACAGAAGGTGGTCTCATTTGAGAATTGGATGATGACAATCATTTTTAATTTAGAACTCATCTATAAATTTTAATTTACATGAAAAATAAATTTCATAAAATTTTATGTATGTCGGGGTTGGCATATTTTAAATAAATTAAAAAATATTTCTAAAGCTGAACATTGCTTTAGAAATGTTTCAAAAATGTTGTTGTAATGTAGAACCAAAAGAAATAAAAAACCAAATTATAAATGAAAATCTCCAAATTTCGAAGAGCTTGTTTGGCAATACTTTTATTACCATTTTCTACAAGAACTTGTGTAAAAAAACTTATGAATCTGTTTGTTTAGCAAAATATTTTTGACATATCAAAATACAACAACCTATGTTTGTTGTAGAAATTCGCCTATGCGGCTAACTTGTATATCTACCTTGGGCAGTACGACTACATATTCATATTTCGTTGCCGACGAATAATCAGCCGAGCCATGATGCAATAATAAGGTGATGTATCAAAACAAAAACATTTGTTTTTGTCTCGATTATGTGTCAAACATTGTTGGCAACATTGCGCATCGAATACAAGTAGAAATTATCCACTTTGACAGTTAATCAAGAAATCAACTGCGCTAAATGGACTACCTATTTGTTGTGCCATAAGCCGAGCGTAGTTTTTATGATTGTGTGTTGCCAACGCAGAAATTAAAAAAATGCATTTAATTTTCTGTGTTGTTATTTAATATAAATTTGTCAAATCGTAACCAAAAACTGTCAATAGTAGTACTAAAAACTAAATTATATATTAAATAAAACTCTTTAGCAAGTATTACTAATTGTATTTGCTCGAAAAAATGAATTTATCACAATTGCGATTTTTAATTCTATCATATAATTTTTAGAATTTGAATGGGCAACTCTGAACTCGAAAAATTCTCTGCTTTTGTTTGCTAAAAATCTTGCTAAGCTGCCACAGTCAAGGTGCTTAGTCTTCATTGTAAGCTTTGGTTGTTAGTCGCGTTGTCAATTGTGTTGTAGTTGTTCATTGCTATTTTCTAGCTGCTGACAATATGAATAAGCTTAAGTTATGCTTGCTAAACTTTTTTGTAATGTCTTACTATTTGTTGCAGTTGTGCATGGCTGTGCTGCATATTTTGAGGATGAATTTAGCTAGCAATGCGGTAATTTTCGGTGTTTTTGCTATTTTGGCGTTAGCATTATAAACCCTATTTACTGAAGTTTTAAATAAAAAAAGAGGACTGCTCAAAGAATTTGCATAGTTTCAAAATGTAATCTTATTTGTTTGGGAAGACAGAGGAAAGAAATAATAAATGAACTCAGTTAAAGTATGATTTCCAATGTAATAAGATTAATAATAAAAATAATTATAATAAATAATGATAATTTTTCATATATCGCAAATATATTTAAATATTCGGCAATAACGATCGTGAATAGCAAAATAAAACAAAATGATCAGCTGCGATATAGAAAACACCTCTACACCACACTACATGAGTTATCATCCAAATTCTACTCTCCTACAATGAACCAACATTTTCAACTGTTTTCACATGTTGTTCGTTTTTAACAAGGTCTATATAATAGGCCATCCAGTAAGGACAGCTGATATCTACATATTTGGAAAAACAATTCAATTGTTTACGAAAATAGTGTATGGCGACCAATTTGTGTTGTGCGGGCTTAAAAATGTGGAAAATAAACAATAATTTCCAAATATGATTTACGTTCCATCTACAACTTTTGACAATAGATGTACGTGCAGTGTTGTACCTTTGAACGAATTCGCCTTTTGGATGACCTGATATTTGGGCCGTGGCTTTTATATTCAGTAGTTGTCAAATGCAAAAACGAAAGAAAATAACAATTATTAACATAATAATACGTATTTGGATTTTCCAAACAATCCAAACAGTGCACTATGGCTAAAATAGTCCAATTTGGAATGTAGAATTCTAATGATTGTGATACATTTGGTCTAGTTCTTCGGTTAGCCCCCTTATAACGGGAGGCGAATTTGAAGTCTTCATTGACTGTCAATTTTACTGTTTAAAGAATAAATAAACAAAAAATATTTTTATTTGAACCAGGTGTACCATTGTATGGGGACAACACGGAAATATGGCCAAAACAAAATTATTTTTATATTTATTATTTTTAATTTGCTCCCGTGGGGGATTCCCTAAGAAACGTGAATCAATATTAATCGTGTTTAGTAGGAAGTTTTAACACCCCATAAGAACCTGAAAGATAAAAATACGCGAATTCGGTCGAAAATAATTTCGTATAATGAAGTTTACCATTATATGGGAAATTGACCCCCGAAACATGGGTCAATGTTGATAATTTTTAGTAGGGACATTTCCCACTCAATGAAAATTTAATATTTTCATTGAGTGGGAAATGTCCCTCCTAAAAAATATCAATCTTTGGATCTATGGAGCTTTCCTAAAAGGTGGATCAATATAGATAACTTTTAGTAGGAAGTTTTTCTATCATACCACAGCACAAAATAACAAATTACATCCAATTAAAGTGAAACATGTGTACAAAAACTTCGAAATACCGAATATTGGGGGAATCTTTATATGGGAGCTTCTCGGAAACATGAGCAATCCAATTAAAGTGAAACATGTGTACAAAAACTTCGAGGTACCGAATATTGGGGGAATCTTTATATGGGAGCTTCTCGGAAACATGAGCAATATTGACCATTTTTCGTAGGAAACATGTGTAAGGGGGTACCGTTATATGGGGGCTATACCAAATCGAGGACAAATGTTGGTCATTTTAGGTAGGAAGATTCGATGCCCAATAAGAACAAACGTAGTAAATAACAAAAATTCACAATCATTCGAAGGACTTTCCTATCTAGAGTAACTTCGGGTAATGTGGACCACCATTTTCTTTTTTTGATATTGTGGGCGTAACAACGGTAAAAAATAAAAACAAATTGTTTTCCCAACATAGTAGATTTGTTGGCTACATATATTCCAGGTCGAACATTATATATATTTGTCCATAAAAATGTTATTGCATTATATTTAAAAAACTCTAAACTGCGAATAAAAATAACTTGGCGTGTAATGTGGACCAGTATGTGTGGGTAATGAGGATCAGCAAGTTAAAGGTAGATTGTGGATTGGTTGTGACAAATTTTAATTTATTGCACTCTTGGGTAACAATAAATGCAAAAATATATCGGTTAATGTTTTGGAATAGCCCCCATATAAGGGTACCGCCCCATTTGCGGTATTTTGAAGGTCCTTGCTTCATTATCCAACCGAAGCACCTTTAATTTCGCATATCGAGTTTTCAGAGGATAGAATACCGCCTCGCATATAAAATGCGCCCATTTTTCGAACTCGTCCTCATGAAAATGTCCCACTTTTTTATAGTGGTCCACATTACACGACATTGAATATTTTTATTTAAAAATAATTATCGGCTTCAAAAAACTATAAAAATTAAAAAATCGACGATTGTAATTACAGCTAAAACGTATATTTTTGTTAAAGAAAACAAGAAAACCACATAACTTCTTCATATTCGAGAAAAACAAAGTGTTCGACTATTTTGCAAAAACGTTCGACTATTGTGCTAAAAAATTTTCAAATTACACTTTTACAATGAGAGCTACATTTTTTACTACTAAATTTTCAACATTGCAATTATTTATTAAAAATCAAGTTTGATGTTTGTTTTCACTAATTATGAAAACATTTATATGACATATTTCAAGCATTTTCTTAGATATGGGGGGTGGTCCACATTAGACGCCCGGTCCACATTACCCGAAGTTACTCTATTTTCTCCACTTTGTTATATTCGGCAGAACACTTGTTTGCGCTGCAGTTGTTGCTCACTTTATATTATTTTCTGACACAGACAGACGAACACGCATAAATCGACACATAATTTTATGTTGATCAAGAATGTACTTTGTGGAGTCTCCGATGTATATTTCGATTTGTTGCAAACGGAATAACAAATTTCATATACGCTCCAATTATGATGGAAATAGTATAAATTTGTATCAGGGATTCAATAGCCAAAACATTTGATAAAACTTCTTTTTTTTGTATGTATAAACATATAGGATAGCTTACCTTTGTGTTGGGGAATTTATTGTATCGAGCACAACTTATTGCATAGCCATTCGAAATAGATCCGCCAGGACAAAATATGCCGTCACCGTAACCATTATTGGCAAATCCAACTATTCGACGCATTTCAGATAACACTTCTTCTTCCATTAATGTGAAAACTGGAGAAACTTCGTATGTATATACACTAGGATTTAGTGCATCTGTTAGCCATTGACCAATTAGTGCATATGGATCCACACCAGAATATAACTGATTAATAAAATACGGATGACCCGTCTTCACTGAATATTCGATTGTTTTTTTTATTATTGAAAAAAGGTTGTCATGTGATTCAGCATCCTGATTTAATTTGAAATCAAATAGTCGCTTCAGATCCTCAGGAGAATGCCATTCCACAACTCTGTTTGAACGCGTAGTTCCACCATAAACAGCTGATTTTATTATTTCGTCAACACAAATCTGCATAAACCCCCTAACTTCCTCACTAGGGTGACTTGGAATTAGATGTTTCTTCATTTCTTCCATTTTGCAGCTTAATTCATTTACTTTAGATAAAAACGATTTATTCGCGTATGCTTCCGTTAAATTTGTACTATAATTTGTAGAATTCGCCATGACATTGACATTTTCGTTCGCTATTGAGAGTTAAGAACCATTTGATTGAAATTCAAAAAGGAAAAAATACTTTTCTTACATAGAACATCAACGTGTGCCAAGTTTTGCTCTTCGTACTCTGCAGATGCCACTTGGTCTACCTTTTTAAATATAGATTTATCGTACCCATGTGAACCTTGATGTTGGCGATGATGATGATGACTGTGGTGAAGACCATTTATACTTTCGCTTGCAATCATTTTTTATTACGAAATATTTTGATTCAGTGTAGAATATTGAATGAATTAAGGTATTCACTGCAATTCAGATGCAATCCAACTGTAACCATTGTAAAACAGCGGTAGCTTTTATAAATACCTTGCCATTGAAACCGTAAGATAACAAGAGTCATAAAAATTAATTATGTGAATGTCACTGTGTATATCGATATGTGTTGTTTTATTGTATGCACATTATAAATTGAAACTGTTGAAATGTACATACAAACACTACAACGTAATATTCCCATATAGCTTTTATGACGTAGTGAAGAATTAAATCTGTTGTGTAAACTAAACACCTGCGAAGTTAAATATAAATGAAATGCATTATGGAAATATATGAACATCATCAAACAGTTATTCTCAAATTTATTGCAATATAGGTTTATTCATGTAACAAAATTAACGCCAATTAACGTAATTACAAATTTTATTACAATAATTATTTCAAGGATGGTGAAAGTAATGTTCCAAAAAAAAAAAAAAAAAATGGTGGTCGGTGGCTAAGATATAAATTAAAATTCTGTAGATGTGGCAAATGATTGTTATCATTCATGAAAATGTGATTTTAAAAAACAATTTATTAGTTATAGTTTCTTTAAATAAGAAGTATGGTGTTTCTCTAAAAGGTCTACAAAAACAAAGCTCAAGTTCTTTGAGCAATGTGCTGCGTTTGAAAACTTTCTTAGAGAAAGGGTTGTATCACGTGTTCAATTGCTTGCCACAGGTGGTTCGTTAAAATGTTACAAGAGGATGTTCATGGTATTTAATGTTTATAACTTGTTGATATTTTATAGGCTTAGTTTTACATATTTATATGATTATATATACAGTAAATTTTACGCTTTTGGAATATGACATGTACTGTTGTTTATCAATTGATACAATTGAGTGATATACTGTCAATGCTAAGTTTTTGGGGAAGACCATGTACTGAAATCGCTCACGGCGCCTTGGCATAGGTTCTGATTGATTTAAATTAATTGAAATTGGAATGTTGTCATATAGAGTAAGTTAAAGGGACGTGCTTTACTTTAAAAATTTTCAATTTTCCGAATTCGGAACGAAACTCTGCACACGTTTCTGGTTCTGATGCTGAATTTGTACCGAAATCGGAACAACATTGTTTGTAGCTGCCAACGAATTCGGAATGTTTTGTCGAAAAAAATCGGAAGGAACATTCTAAACGAATTCGTAAAGTAACTTCGAGACCAAAACACGAAATTTTGAGGGAATTTTCGATTTTCTGCACAAAATATTCGAAAATGGGCAGAAATTAGAGAGATTTTCGGACAATTTTTAAGAAGTTTAAATACAATTAGAGTTTTCGATAGGGTGCTGAAATTTTGCATAGGTTTGTCTTTTGTCTGCAGGCAGGTCAAGTTCGAAGATGGGATATATCGGTCCACGTTTAGGCATAGCTCCCATATAACAGTACCCCCAATTTTCGGTGTTTTGGGGTTCTTGAGCTCGTTTTTCAACCGAATACGCTGAAATTTGGTACATTGAGTTCTTATTGGGTACTAAATGCCTCCACAAAAAATTATAAATATAAGTCCACATTTTTCTATATGATTTGTTCCGTATTTGGGTTTGTTTCTAAGATTCTGTTGTAATCATTTCATCTGCGGACGATACGAAAAAAACTAGAACATAAGGTTCGATAATTAACCTTATATATATATAGCGAACTTAAGGCTTTTTCACTTGTTTCCCCCCCCCACACAGCACACAAAAGATCAACATCAAAAACCATTTGCTACTACTACACACACACACAAATAACCAAAAAATCAAATTTATTAGTCCACTCGATTTCACTATTAGAATGAACTCTTACTCTATTTCGAATATTTTCACTCTCTCTTTTTCTTCAACCAGGAGTACTCGCGAGCACTCCCAAACAAAATAAATGGGTGGAGAGTATACCCCTTAAAAAACTCTTACTCTTAACGTATTCTCACTCGGGAGTATTTTTCACTCGCGAGTAAAATCGGGGAAGTTTTTTTTTAGGTTTTACATCTATAAATTGGTATGAGATGAGATTTACATTACATTAAAGTAGTAATCTCGCGTTAACAATTCATAATAAACTTTTCAATTTTCAAAAATCACCCAGGGAGACCAGCTGATAATCGATACCTCTCAAGTTTGCTGTCAAAATGCATTATTGTGAATTGACTTCCATTATGAAAATGTAAACAAAGTCAAAATTTTTGACATTAGACTTGAGAAAAAACAGCTTTTCCCGGTTTCGATTGCTATCTTGGAGACCTTATTCATAGATCTTGGACAAGATCTTGAGAGTTATCGATTTCCAGCTTGTCTCCCTGAGTGACCTTATTTATAGGCCATGCTATAATCCATAGCCTATAAATAAGGTCACCAAGGGAGACCAGCTGATTATCGATACCTCTCAAGTTTGCTGTCAAAATGCATTATTGTGAATTGACTTCCATTATGAAAACGTAAACAAAGTCGAAATTTTTGACATTAGACTTGAGAAAAAACAGCTGTTTTCCGATTTCGATTGCTATCTTGGTGACCTTATTAATAGATCTAATAGTGAAATCGAGTGGACTAATAAATTTGATTTTTTGGTTATTTGTGTGTGTGTGTAGTAGTAGCAAATGGTTTTTGATGATCTTTTGTGTGCTGTGTGAGGGTGAAACAAGTGAAAAAGCGTTAAGTTCGCTATATATATAAGGTTAATTATCGAACCTTATGTTCTAGTTTTTTTCGTATCGTCCGCAGATGAAATGATTACAACAGAATCTTAGAAACAAACCCAAATACGGAAGAAATCATATAGAAAAATGTGGACTTATATTTATAATTTTTTGTGGAGGCATTTAGTACCCAATAAGAACTCAATGTACCAAATTTCAGCGTATTCGGTTGAAAAACGAGCTCAAGAACCCCAAAACACCGAAAATTGGGGGTACTGTTATATGGGAGCTATGCCTAAACGTGGACCGATATATCCCATCTTCGAACTTGACCTGCCTGCAGACAAAGGACAAACCTATGTTGAGGGTAGCAGTGAGCTAGTAGACGGCAGCTGGAATTAAGGAAAAGGGACGGGCAGGAGATTGGGGGACAACATTCCGATTTTCTCGGCATAAGCAACAGACAAGCTAGGCAATATATATGCCATAGCCTGTACAGTTCATGCCTGAAACATAAAATGACATAGTTAGCCAACGAGTTTCAGTTAGGCAGAGTCGACTGTAACGCTGGCTAACATAATTGGGTACCTTAGCCCAATCCGAATATTTTAAATACCTGAGGGTGACGGATACCATCCGGGCATATGGTAGAAGAGCAGGAGTCCAAATTGTGGGCACCACCTGGTTTTCAAGCCTTATCTCCTGGTACGCATCACATGATGCAATTTTCATGAGGGTGGGAAGACGTGTGCTCAGCCGGTGCTTTGAAAGCTAGCAAAATTGAATTGATTTTTCTTTTTTCTGCCCACAATCATTTTTTTCGCCTTAGAGTGCGAGCAGAATTTATTTGCTTGTTTGGGGGGTTTCTTTTTTTTATGCCCACAAAATTTCAATTTTTATATTTGTCCGTAAATTTTTATTGATGTTGATACCACCAGTATCAAGTGGTGGTATGAAAACAGCTGTTTGTGGAACTTGTTCGTTTTGACAGGCCAGTGTTGGAAAGGTTGTGTATTGGAGTTATGTGTTGGGTAGGGGTATAGAAGAGCGTGCGTAAGAGAATTACGCACGTAAAATGAGCCAAAAAAATATGAACATTTCAAGGCCATGCGACCATTGAACTTGGACCGTTGTTCAAGCATGAACATTTTGTTGGTAATAGAGAACCATTCTAAGGGCTCCAGAGAGTATGATGTTCTCCAATAAATAACTTGAGAAAAGCAACCAATGATCGTGAGTTTCTACGCTGGAGGATATGGCGATACAAATTATTTGCTCAGAAGTCGTGGAAAAAGCAGCAGCTCATTTCTACTTGATTAGTAAAAAAATAATAAATACACACATATATATCACATACGGTTAACGATTAAAGATTTGGAATCATTGAAACCCGTTTTAAATTTTGAAACAATTTTAAAGTTTATTTTAATTTTAATAATATACTTTGTAATTAAATTCATTGCATTAGGGATCTACTCTTATACAAGGCAAGTTAGTCCATTAGAAATAATTACTAGGAGGAGCTCTAACTGGTGAGGAATTTCTAAAGTAGGACATAACAAATTTAAGGTTAGACCCAGGCAAATTTTCAAATTCATTTTTTTATCATTTTCCAATGTGTTAAAACAAAAACAATGCATTATAAAATATTAAATTTAATTTTGTAATTTTAAAGTATTTTTTATTATTATTAAATATTTGTAGTTGAATCTGAAAATAAAAAGAAAACAAATTTCATGAAAGAAAATTAATATTATATGAATTAGTATGTTTAAGAATTTTAATATGTAATAAATGTAAGATTAGCATTGAAAGTGATGTGTTAGTTTGTCTTGAAGGAAGGGGAAAAGGGATAAGGATGGATATGTAGCGGCAAAGGAATATATGTCGTTGGTGCTAAAAGAGGGGTTCTGAGGAACATTAGGTTGGGTGGGTGATGAAGGGGGCTAGTATTCTAGACCCCCGAAAATGTTGGTTATTGGTTCAAATTGTTTTAGTATGTTTAGTCCATTTTGTTGCAGTTTTTCGTTTACTTGTTATGCCCTCAAGTGTCATAGGGTTGCTGAACCACGACCCATTTACAAATTAGCCGGGACCGACACGTTTTGAAGGAGGAAACATAACAGTAATGGCGCCCAATGAAAAAAACAGGTCAGAGCCATGGTTACCCAATAACTGTGGTGATAAAAATAGTAAAATTTTGTTTTTGTAATTTTCCGTCCAGTGATTAAAAGGACGTGTTACGTGAAAGAGAAACTTATAAGTATTTCTATAATTGTTCCTTTCAAGTTACAGAAACAAAACCATATCCACTAGGAAATAAATCGAGACTCCGTACGTTAAAAATCAGATTGCTCGATTATTGTCCTTTAACTCAGTAATACGAAACCCAGTTATAGAATTGTTCTGGATGTTCGTTAGTATATGTATTGTTTGTAGTAGAAAAAATGAGCTAATAACCAGCATAAAAGCACCAACTGTAAAGGACATATCCATCCCATAAATTATCCTTTTGAACCTTCCTCAATGTTGATATGTAATTGTCTTGTTATTGTTTGTTTATACGTCAAAGAATTTTTTTTGTATTCCAATGGTCTAAAAAACTGTATATTACCAATCTATCATTATCTATCTATCGCACCAACAAACATTTGATAAAAATCTCACATATTACACCGTAAGGTTATTTTTATTTTTTTTTTGAAAAAATCTTAGAATTGTCTAATACCAATAAAATGCCCATTGAACGCTCTCCTAAGCGTTCAACCAGCACAGGTAGCAACCCAAGAAATAACAGCCAACCTTCCACATTGCAAGGACCATTTGGGGGTAATCAGAAACCGGTAACGGAAAATAACCCAATCAGTATACCAAGTCCTGTACATGACTTCACAAGACCACCACCGACTATCCCACTTTCGACAAACAGACCTAGGAGTAGTCCTGAAAAATACGCCGCAATGGTGAATTCATTAATAAAAGAGGCTAACAATACCTATAGATCTCAGTTGGAGGAAAGAATAGAAGATAGAATCCAACAGAGCATACAGGCAGGATTTGAGCACATACAGAAGGAAATCGCTAAACTAAGTATAGGCAGTAGGCAAAATGATTCCGAATTAGAAAACTGTAGTATAGGCTCGTCCAGGCTATATGGTTTAGTTGGAGGACAGGATCAGGTAAATAGGGCCCCGATCAAGGCCAGACATTCCAACGAAAATGCTGCTCAGCGAAGGTTAGAATTCGATCAACCGGAATATAATTATCGAATGCCTGTTACCAAACAACAAACAGCAGCAGCTATTGGTAACAAATACCCCATCGTGGTGGACAAATGGAACATCTCATTCGATGGTAGATCAGATGGATTAGACGTTGAAGACTTTATATTCAGAATTGAACATCTTCAACGTGTATACGGGTGCCCATGGAGTGAGGTGATTCGTGACTTCCAACTACTACTGAAGGGAGATGCAAAAGAGTGGTTTTGGGTACTGATAGCAAACCAAGATATATATAATTGGACTGATCTAAAAGAGGCTTTAATGCAACAATATAAATCAAGTCGTAGCCAGTATGAATATCTCCGAGATTTAGAAGAAAGGAAACAGAAAGTAGGTGAATCAATTGATGACTATTTTCATGCAATGAAAAAGCTTAGGTCAAAATTAAGAACACCACTGCCAGAAACAGACATGATAAGGATCGTCAAGAGAAACTTGCGTCCAGACCTATCCCATATTATATATGCCATGAAAATATACACAATTGATCAATTGAGAGATGAATGTAAGGAATTGGAGAAAAATTATTTAAAAAAGGAGAAATACTCTCTCCCAACTGTCAAAATTCCACAACAAACACGCCGCCAATATCCGGTGAACGAGGTTTATCTGGATGAACAGCTGGGAGATCAAATGGACGAAGAATTAATAATAGTCGAAGAGGTGAACCAAAAACGGACAGCGGAAAAGAGACAGAATACACTTACCTGTTGGAACTGTCAAGCCTCCGGGCATACGTATTTCGAGTGTCCAGTCCCACAGCGTAATCTCTTCTGTTACAGATGCGGATGTCCAGGGTTTACCTGCCCCACCTGCCCAAAATGTCTGGGAAATGGAATGAAGGGCGTGTCGAAGTCGGGGGAGACGCGCTCTGTGATTGCTCCCGACCAATAAATGGGACTGGATTGTCCACTTTAGGAATTGATTCTCCAAGTCCGATCACCATACTGAAAAGGACAAAAGAAGTAGAAAGAGAGAGTATTAATAAGATTCCAAAGAGGCATAATATAGTACAATATGAAGAAAGATTGGAAAATTATATGAAGGTTAGAAACAAGATTTTTGGTGGTAAAGGAATTCAAAGTAAGGATACATTAAGTATTAATATAAATGAAAATATTCATACACAGCCACAAACCGAACAAATAGAAAGCATTGGTGAAGTTGGAAATAGGCTCATTAATAATAATAAAATAAATAGGATTAGAAAGATTAGAGATACATTTAAGCATAAGAAACAAGAGTGTAAGTTAGTTAAGAGATCGGTTCTAAATTGTTGTTCCTTAAAGATAGATTCAGTAGATAATAGAGCATATATAAATTTTAAAATTCAAAACCTCAATGTAAAAGGGCTTTTAGATTCGGGAGCTTCCGTAAGCGTTTTGGGTAAGGATTGTGACCAAATAGTTGAACAGATAGAAGCCAAAGTTAAACCTTTCTGTACATCCATAGGGACGGCAGGAGGAAATCAGTTCTCAATAGTGGGGAAAATTAGTGTCAAAGTGAAATATGGAGAGGAAGAGAAGGAAATGGACTTCTATCTATGTCCCGATTTGGTTCAAACGGCCTATTTAGGCGTGGATTTCTTTAAAAATTTTAAACTCGCTCCTAACATATTTGGAGTGGACGAAATTAGTCAGGAGGTTTTAGAAGAATATCCAGCCCATTTTAATGAGAATACAGAGCATGTCTTGACAAATGCGCATGAGGTTGAACCAAGTTAAAAGTTCTTTCAAATCCTATGAAGAACATGGTTTGGGTAGAACACATTTAGAAAAACACAAAATAGACTTAATCGAGGGAGCACAGCCAGTTAAAGAGCGATACTATCCAGTCTCTCCAGCGGTGCAGAACCTTATTTACGCTGAAGTGGATGAAATGATTAGGCTTGGGGTTATTGAAGAATGTTCGAGTCCGTGGAGCAACAGATGTACACTCGTTAGAAAGCCAGGGAAAAATCGCCTGTGTTTAGAAAACAGCTGTTTGTGGAACTTGTTCGTTTTGACAGGCCAGTGTTGGAAAGGTTGTGTATTGGAGTTATGTGTTGGGTAGGGGTATAGAAGAGCGTGCGTAAGAGAATTACGCACGTAAAATGAGCCAAAAAAATATGAACATTTCAAGGCCATGCGACCATTGAACTTGGACCGTTGTTCAAGCATGAACATTTTGTTGGTAATAGAGAACCATTCTAAGGGCTCCAGAGAGTATGATGTTCTCCAATAAATAACTTGAGAAAAGCAACCAATGATCGTGAGTTTCTACGCTGGAGGATATGGCGATACAAATTATTTGCTCAGAAGTCGTGGAAAAAGCAGAGTGGATCCAAAAAAACAAACAGCTAAGTGATAGCATATTTTAAGGAGTTGCTCGATATTGGCGAGTTTATGTTTTGTTGTGCGTCTGTGTGTGTCCTAGTTAGCTTTCTGTTACTTTTAAGTTTATATATATATATTTTTTTTGCTTGTTTATTTTAATTTTAATAATATACTTTGTAATTAAATTCATTGCATTAGGGATCTACTCTTAAACAAGGCAAGTTAGTCCATTAGAAATAATTACTAGGAGGAGCTCTAACTGGTGAGGAATTTCTAAAGTAGGACATAACAAATTTAAGGTTAGACCCAGGCAAATTTTCAAATTCATTTTTTTTATCATTTTCCAATGTGTTAAAACAAAAACAATGCATTATAAAATATTAAATTTAATTTTGTAATTTTAAAGTTTTTTTTTTTTATTATTAAATATTTGTAGTTGAATCTGAAAAGAAAAAGAAAACAAATTTCATGAAAGAAAATTAATATTATATGAATTAGTATGTTTAAGAATTTTAATATGTAATAAATGTAAGATTAGCATTGAAAGTGATGTGTTAGTTTGTCTTGAAGGAAGGGGAAAAGGGATAAGGATGGATATGTAGCGGCAAAGGAATATATGTCGTTGGTGCTAAAAAAGGTTCTGAGGAACATTAGGTTGGGTGGGTGATGAAGGGGGCTAGTATTCTAGACCCCCGAAAATGTTGGTTATTGGTTCAAATTGTTTTAGTATGTTTAGTCCATTTTGTTGCAGTTTTTCGTTTACTTGTTATGCCCTCAAGTGTCATAGGGTTGCTGAACCACGACCCATTTACAAATTAGCCGGGACCGACACGTTTTGAAGGAGGAAACATAACAGTAATGGCGCCCAATGAAAAAAACAGGTCAGAGCCATGGTTACCCAATAACTGTGGTGATAAAAATAGTAAAATTTTGTTTTTGTAATTTTCCGTCCAGTGATTAAAAGGACGTGTTACGTGAAAGAGAAACTTATAAGTATTTCTATAATTGTTCCTTTCAAGTTACAGAAACAAAACCATATCCACTAGGAAATAAATCGAGACTCCGTACGTTAAAAATCAGATTGCTCGATTATTGTCCTTTAACCCAGTAATACGAAACCCAGTTATAGAATTGTTCTGGATGTTCGTTAGTATATGTATTGTTTGTAGTAGAAAAAATGAGCTAATAACCAGCATAAAAGCACCAACTGTAAAGGACATATCCATCCCATAAATTATCCTTTTGAACCTTCCTCAATGTTGATATGTAATTGTCTTGTTATTGTTTGTTTATACGTCAAAGAATTTTTTTTGTATTCCAATGGTCTAAAAAACTGTATATTACCAATCTATCATTATCTATCTATCGCACCAACAAACATTTGATAAAAATCTCACATATTACACCGTAAAGTTATTTTTTTTTTTTTTGAAAAAATCTTAGAATTGTCTAATACCAATAAAATGCCCATTGAACGCTCTCCTAAGCGTTCAACCAGCACAAGTAGCAACCCAAGAAATAACAGCCAACCTCCCATATTGCAAGGACCATTTGGGGGTAATCAGAAACCGGTAACGGAAAATAACCCAATCAGTATACCAAGTCCTGTACATGACTTCACAAGACCACCACCGACTATCCCACTTTCGACAAACAGACCTAGGAGTAGTCCTGAAAAATACGCCGCAATGGTGAATTCATTAATAAAAGAGGCTAACAATACCTATAGATCTCAGTTGGAGGAAAGAATAGAAGATAGAATCCAACAGAGCATACAGGCAGGATTTGAGCACATACAGAAGGAAATCGCTAAACTAAGTATAGGCAGTAGGCAAAATGATTCCGAATTAGAAAACTGTAGTATAGGCTCGTCCAGGCTATATGGTTTAGTTGGAGGACAGGATCAGGTAAATAGGGCCCCGATCAAGGCCAGACATTCCAACGAAAATGCTGCTCAGCGAAGGTTAGAATTCGATCAACCGGAATATAATTATCGAATGCCTGTTACCAAACAACAAACAGCAGCAGCTATTGGTAACAAATACCCCATCGTGGTGGACAAATGGAACATCTCATTCGATGGTAGATCAGATGGATTAGACGTTGAAGACTTTATATTCAGAATTGAACATCTTCAACGTGTATACGGGTGCCCATGGAGTGAGGTGATTCGTGACTTCCAACTACTACTGAAGGGAGATGCAAAAGAGTGGTTTTGGGTACTGATAGCAAACCAAGATATATATAATTGGACTGATCTAAAAGAGGCTTTAATGCAACAATATAAATCAAGTCGTAGCCAGTATGAATATCTCCGAGATTTAGAAGAAAGGAAACAGAAAGTAGGTGAATCAATTGATGACTATTTTCATGCAATGAAAAAGCTTAGGTCAAAATTAAGAACACCACTGCCAGAAACAGACATGATAAGGATCGTCAAGAGAAACTTGCGTCCAGACCTATCCCATATTATATATGCCATGAAAATATACACAATTGATCAATTGAGAGATGAATGTAAGGAATTGGAGAAAAATTATTTAAAAAAGGAGAAATACTCTCTCCCAACTGTCAAAATTCCACAACAAACACGCCGCCAATATCCGGTGAACGAGGTTTATCTGGATGAACAGCTGGGAGATCAAATGGACGAAGAATTAATAATAGTCGAAGAGGTGAACCAAAAACGGACAGCGGAAAAGAGACAGAATACACTTACCTGTTGGAACTGTCAAGCCTCCGGGCATACGTATTTCGAGTGTCCAGTCCCACAGCGTAATCTCTTCTGTTACAGATGCGGATGTCCAGGGTTTACCTGCCCCACCTGCCCAAAATGTCTGGGAAATGGAATGAAGGGCGTGTCGAAGTCGGGGGAGACGCGCTCTGTGATTGCTCCCGACCAATAAATGGGACTGGATTGTCCACTTTAGGAATTGATTCTCCAAGTCCGATCACCATACTGAAAAGGACAAAAGAAGTAGAAAGAGAGAGTATTAATAAGATTCCAAAGAGGCATAATATAGTACAATATGAAGAAAGATTGGAAAATTATATGAAGGTTAGAAACAAGATTTTTGGTGGTAAAGGAATTCAAAGTAAGGATACATTAAGTATTAATATAAATGAAAATATTCATACACAGCCACAAACCGAACAAATAGAAAGCATTGGTGAAGTTGGAAATAGGCTCATTAATAATAATAAAATAAATAGGATTAGAAAGATTAGAGATACATTTAAGCATAAGAAACAAGAGTGTAAGTTAGTTAAGAGATCGGTTCTAAATTGTTGTTCCTTAAAGATAGATTCAGTAGATAATAGAGCATATATAAATTTTAAAATTCAAAACCTCAATGTAAAAGGGCTTTTAGATTCGGGAGCTTCCGTAAGCGTTTTGGGTAAGGATTGTGACCAAATAGTTGAACAGATAGAAGCCAAAGTTAAACCTTTCTGTACATCCATAGGGACGGCAGGAGGAAATCAGTTCTCAATAGTGGGGAAAATTAGTGTCAAAGTGAAATATGGAGAGGAAGAGAAGGAAATGGACTTCTATCTATGTCCCGATTTGGTTCAAACGGCCTATTTAGGCGTGGATTTCTTTAAAAATTTTAAACTCGCTCCTAACATATTTGGAGTGGACGAAATTAGTCAGGAGGTTTTAGAAGAATATCCAGCCCATTTTAATGAGAATACAGAGCATGTCTTGACAAATGCGCATGAGGTTGAACCAAGTTAAAAGTTCTTTCAAATCCTATGAAGAACATGGTTTGGGTAGAACACATTTAGAAAAACACAAAATAGACTTAATCGAGGGAGCACAGCCAGTTAAAGAGCGATACTATCCAGTCTCTCCAGCGGTGCAGAACCTTATTTACGCTGAAGTGGATGAAATGATTAGGCTTGGGGTTATTGAAGAATGTTCGAGTCCGTGGAGCAACAGATGTACACTCGTTAGAAAGCCAGGGAAAAATCGCCTGTGTTTAGAAAACAGCTGTTTGTGGAACTTGTTCGTTTTGACAGGCCAGTGTTGGAAAGGTTGTGTATTGGAGTTATGTGTTGGGTAGGGGTATAGAAGAGCGTGCGTAAGAGAATTACGCACGTAAAATGAGCCAAAAAAATATGAACATTTCAAGGCCATGCGACCATTGAACTTGGACCGTTGTTCAAGCATGAACATTTTGTTGGTAATAGAGAACCATTCTAAGGGCTCCAGAGAGTATGATGTTCTCCAATAAATAACTTGAGAAAAGCAACCAATGATCGTGAGTTTCTACGCTGGAGGATATGGCGATACAAATTATTTGCTCAGAAGTCGTGGAAAAAGCAGCAACTCATTTCTACTTGATTAGTAAAAAAATAATAAATACACACATATATATCACATACGGTTAACGATTAAAGATTTGGAATCATTGAAACCCGTTTTAAATTTTGAAACAATTTTAAAGTCAACTTTTGGAACAAAATAAAAGTTTGAATAATTGGTTTTAACTTGTGCGTAATATATCTGAATGTAAGTGTGTTTGATTTAAAAGGTCTGTGTTTTTTCTGATGTGGTGTATTTTCTAAATAGAGCGACTTGTTTTGGCCAAATATAACGAAACCACAAAATTCAAATTATCGGAGCAAAGCGTTTTCATACGTGGTACGCCGGATTTTGGTGCGCACCTTTGTATCCGTGGCTCACCGTGTGGATAAGGTGGAACTCGAAGAGAGCCAATTATAAATACCTACCAAGTTCCACTTGGCGTCCACCGGCTGAGAGTGGTGGTAGAGTCCACTTGGCGTCCACCGACTGAGAGTTGTGGTAGAGTGGATCCAAAAAAACAAACAGCTAAGTGATAGCATATTTTAAGGAGTTGCTCGATATTGGCGAGTTTATGTTTTGTTGTGCGTCTGTGTGTGTCCTAGTTAGCTTTCTGTTACTTTTAAGTTTATATATATATATATATATTTTTTTTTGCTTGTTTATTTTAATTTTAATAATATACTTTGTAATTAAATTCATTGCATTAGGGATCTACTCTTAAACAAGGCAAGTTAGTCCATTAGAAATAATTACTAGGAGGAGCTCTAACTGGTGAGGAATTTCTAAAGTAGGACATAACAAAATTAAGGTTAGACCCAGGCAAATTTTCAAATTCATTTTTTTATCATTTTTCAATGTGTTAAAACAAAAACAATGCATTATAAAATATTAAATTTAATTTTGTAATTTTAAAGTTTTTTTTATTATTAAATATTTGTAGTTGAATCTGAAAAGAAAAAGAAAACAAATTTCATGAAAGAAAATTAATATTATATGAATTAGTATGTTTAAGAATTTTAATATGTAATAAATGTAAGATTAGCATTGAAAGTGATGTGTTAGTTTGTCTTGAAGGAAGGGGAAAAGGGATAAGGATGGATATGTAGCGGCAAAGGAATATATGTCGTTGGTGCTAAAAAAGGTTCTGAGGAACATTAGGTTGGGTGGGTGATGAAGGGGGCTAGTATTCTAGACCCCCGAAAATGTTGGTTATTGGTTCAAATTGTTTTAGTATGTTTAGTCCATTTTGTTGCAGTTTTTCGTTTACTTGTTATGCCCTCAAGTGTCATAGGGTTGCTGAACCACGACCCATTTACAAATTAGCCGGGACCGACACGTTTTGAAGGAGGAAACATAACAGTAATGGCGCCCAATGAAAAAAACAGGTCAGAGCCATGGTTACCCAATAACTGTGGTGATAAAAATAGTAAAATTTTGTTTTTGTAATTTTCCGTCCAGTGATTAAAAGGACGTGTTACGTGAAAGAGAAACTTATAAGTATTTCTATAATTGTTCCTTTCAAGTTACAGAAACAAAACCATATCCACTAGGAAATAAATCGAGACTCCGTACGTTAAAAATCAGATTGCTCGATTATTGTCCTTTAACCCAGTAATACGAAACCCAGTTATAGAATTGTTCTGGATGTTCGTTAGTATATGTATTGTTTGTAGTAGAAAAAATGAGCTAATAACCAGCATAAAAGCACCAACTGTAAAGGACATATCCATCCCATAAATTATCCTTTTGAACCTTCCTCAATGTTGATATGTAATTGTCTTGTTATTGTTTGTTTATACGTCAAAGAATTTTTTTTGTATTCCAATGGTCTAAAAAACTGTATATTACCAATCTATCATTATCTATCTATCGCACCAACAAACATTTGATAAAAATCTCACATATTACACCGTAAAGTTATTTTTTTTTTTTTTGAAAAAATCTTAGAATTGTCTAATACCAATAAAATGCCCATTGAACGCTCTCCTAAGCGTTCAACCAGCACAAGTAGCAACCCAAGAAATAACAGCCAACCTCCCATATTGCAAGGACCATTTGGGGGTAATCAGAAACCGGTAACGGAAAATAACCCAATCAGTATACCAAGTCCTGTACATGACTTCACAAGACCACCACCGACTATCCCACTTTCGACAAACAGACCTAGGAGTAGTCCTGAAAAATACGCCGCAATGGTGAATTCATTAATAAAAGAGGCTAACAATACCTATAGATCTCAGTTGGAGGAAAGAATAGAAGATAGAATCCAACAGAGCATACAGGCAGGATTTGAGCACATACAGAAGGAAATCGCTAAACTAAGTATAGGCAGTAGGCAAAATGATTCCGAATTAGAAAACTGTAGTATAGGCTCGTCCAGGCTATATGGTTTAGTTGGAGGACAGGATCAGGTAAATAGGGCCCCGATCAAGGCCAGACATTCCAACGAAAATGCTGCTCAGCGAAGGTTAGAATTCGATCAACCGGAATATAATTATCGAATGCCTGTTACCAAACAACAAACAGCAGCAGCTATTGGTAACAAATACCCCATCGTGGTGGACAAATGGAACATCTCATTCGATGGTAGATCAGATGGATTAGACGTTGAAGACTTTATATTCAGAATTGAACATCTTCAACGTGTATACGGGTGCCCATGGAGTGAGGTGATTCGTGACTTCCAACTACTACTGAAGGGAGATGCAAAAGAGTGGTTTTGGGTACTGATAGCAAACCAAGATATATATAATTGGACTGATCTAAAAGAGGCTTTAATGCAACAATATAAATCAAGTCGTAGCCAGTATGAATATCTCCGAGATTTAGAAGAAAGGAAACAGAAAGTAGGTGAATCAATTGATGACTATTTTCATGCAATGAAAAAGCTTAGGTCAAAATTAAGAACACCACTGCCAGAAACAGACATGATAAGGATCGTCAAGAGAAACTTGCGTCCAGACCTATCCCATATTATATATGCCATGAAAATATACACAATTGATCAATTGAGAGATGAATGTAAGGAATTGGAGAAAAATTATTTAAAAAAGGAGAAATACTCTCTCCCAACTGTCAAAATTCCACAACAAACACGCCGCCAATATCCGGTGAACGAGGTTTATCTGGATGAACAGCTGGGAGATCAAATGGACGAAGAATTAATAATAGTCGAAGAGGTGAACCAAAAACGGACAGCGGAAAAGAGACAGAATACACTTACCTGTTGGAACTGTCAAGCCTCCGGGCATACGTATTTCGAGTGTCCAGTCCCACAGCGTAATCTCTTCTGTTACAGATGCGGATGTCCAGGGTTTACCTGCCCCACCTGCCCAAAATGTCTGGGAAATGGAATGAAGGGCGTGTCGAAGTCGGGGGAGACGCGCTCTGTGATTGCTCCCGACCAATAAATGGGACTGGATTGTCCACTTTAGGAATTGATTCTCCAAGTCCGATCACCATACTGAAAAGGACAAAAGAAGTAGAAAGAGAGAGTATTAATAAGATTCCAAAGAGGCATAATATAGTACAATATGAAGAAAGATTGGAAAATTATATGAAGGTTAGAAACAAGATTTTTGGTGGTAAAGGAATTCAAAGTAAGGATACATTAAGTATTAATATAAATGAAAATATTCATACACAGCCACAAACCGAACAAATAGAAAGCATTGGTGAAGTTGGAAATAGGCTCATTAATAATAATAAAATAAATAGGATTAGAAAGATTAGAGATACATTTAAGCATAAGAAACAAGAGTGTAAGTTAGTTAAGAGATCGGTTCTAAATTGTTGTTCCTTAAAGATAGATTCAGTAGATAATAGAGCATATATAAATTTTAAAATTCAAAACCTCAATGTAAAAGGGCTTTTAGATTCGGGAGCTTCCGTAAGCGTTTTGGGTAAGGATTGTGACCAAATAGTTGAACAGATAGAAGCCAAAGTTAAACCTTTCTGTACATCCATAGGGACGGCAGGAGGAAATCAGTTCTCAATAGTGGGGAAAATTAGTGTCAAAGTGAAATATGGAGAGGAAGAGAAGGAAATGGACTTCTATCTATGTCCCGATTTGGTTCAAACGGCCTATTTAGGCGTGGATTTCTTTAAAAATTTTAAACTCGCTCCTAACATATTTGGAGTGGACGAAATTAGTCAGGAGGTTTTAGAAGAATATCCAGCCCATTTTAATGAGAATACAGAGCATGTCTTGACAAATGCGCATGAGGTTGAACCAAGTTAAAAGTTCTTTCAAATCCTATGAAGAACATGGTTTGGGTAGAACACATTTAGAAAAACACAAAATAGACTTAATCGAGGGAGCACAGCCAGTTAAAGAGCGATACTATCCAGTCTCTCCAGCGGTGCAGAACCTTATTTACGCTGAAGTGGATGAAATGATTAGGCTTGGGGTTATTGAAGAATGTTCGAGTCCGTGGAGCAACAGATGTACACTCGTTAGAAAGCCAGGGAAAAATCGCCTGTGTTTAGAAAACAGCTGTTTGTGGAACTTGTTCGTTTTGACAGGCCAGTGTTGGAAAGGTTGTGTATTGGAGTTATGTGTTGGGTAGGGGTATAGAAGAGCGTGCGTAAGAGAATTACGCACGTAAAATGAGCCAAAAAAATATGAACATTTCAAGGCCATGCGACCATTGAACTTGGACCGTTGTTCAAGCATGAACATTTTGTTGGTAATAGAGAACCATTCTAAGGGCTCCAGAGAGTATGATGTTCTCCAATAAATAACTTGAGAAAAGCAACCAATGATCGTGAGTTTCTACGCTGGAGGATATGGCGATACAAATTATTTGCTCAGAAGTCGTGGAAAAAGCAGCAACTCATTTCTACTTGATTAGTAAAAAAATAATAAATACACACATATATATCACATACGGTTAACGATTAAAGATTTGGAATCATTGAAACCCGTTTTAAATTTTGAAACAATTTTAAAGTCAACTTTTGGAACAAAATAAAAGTTTGAATAATTGGTTTTAACTTGTGCGTAATATATCTGAATGTAAGTGTGTTTGATTTAAAAGGTCTGTGTTTTTTCTGATGTGGTGTATTTTCTAAATAGAGCGACTTGTTTTGGCCAAATATAACGAAACCACAAAATTCAAATTATCGGAGCAAAGCGTTTTCATACGTGGTACGCCGGATTTTGGTGCGCACCTTTGTATCCGTGGCTCACCGTGTGGATAAGGTGGAACTCGTCCACCGACTGAGAGTTGTGGTAGAGTGGATCCAAAAAAACAAACAGCTAAGTGATAGCATATTTTAAGGAGTTGCTCGATATTGGCGAGTTTATGTTTTGTTGTGCGTCTGTGTGTGTCCTAGTTAGCTTTCTGTTACTTTTAAGTTTATATATATATATATATATATATATTTTTTTGCTTGTTTATTTTAATTTTAATAATATACTTTGTAATTAAATTCATTGCATTAGGGATCTACTCTTAAACAAGGCAAGTTAGTCCATTAGAAATAATTACTAGGAGGAGCTCTAACTGGTGAGGAATTTCTAAAGTAGGACATAACAAATTTAAGGTTAGACCCAGGCAAATTTTCAAATTCATTTTTTTTATCATTTTCCAATGTGTTAAAACAAAAACAATGCATTATAAAATATTAAATTTAATTTTGTAATTTTAAAGTTTTTTTTTATTATTAAATATTTGTAGTTGAATCTGAAAAGAAAAAGAAAACAAATTTCATGAAAGAAAATTAATATTATATGAATTAGTATGTTTAAGAATTTTAATATGTAATAAATGTAAGATTAGCATTGAAAATGATGTGTTAGTTTGTCTTGAAGGAAGGGGAAAAGGGATAAGGATGGATATGTAGCGGCAAAGGAATATATGTCGTTGGTGCTAAAAAAGGTTCTGAGGAACATTAGGTTGGGTGGGTGATGAAGGGGGCTAGTATTCTAGACCCCCGAAAATGTTGGTTATTGGTTCAAATTGTTTTAGTATGTTTAGTCCATTTTGTTGCAGTTTTTCGTTTACTTGTTATGCCCTCAAGTGTCATAGGGTTGCTGAACCACGACCCATTCACAAATTAGCCGGGACCGACACGTTTTGAAGGAGGAAACATAACACCTATGCAAAATTTCAGCACCCTATCGAAAACTCTAATTGTATTTAAACTTCTTAAAAATTGTCCGAAAATCCCTCTAATTTCTGCCCATTTTCGAATATTTTGTGCAGAAAATCGAAAATTCCCTCAAAATTTCGTGTTTTGGTCTCGAAGTTACTTTACGAATTCGTTTAGAATGTTCCTTCCGATTTTTTTCGACAAAACATTCCGAATTCGTTGGCAGCTACAAACAATGTTGTTCCGAATTCGGTACAAATTCAGCATCAGAACCAGAAACGTGTGCAGAGTTTCGTCCCGAATTCGGAAAATTGAAAATTTTTAAAGTAAAGCACGTCCCTTTAACTTACTCTAAATTTTTGAAATTTTTGACATTAGACTTGAGAAAAAACAGCTGTTTTCCGATTTCGATTGCTATCTTGGTGACCTTATTAATAGATCTTGACAAGACAAAAAAATTTCGACTTTGTTTACGTTTTCATAATGGAAGTCAATTCACAATAATGCATTTTGACAGCAAACTTGAGAGGTATCGATAATCAGCTGGTCTCCCTTGGTGACCTTATTTATAGGCCATGGATCTTGTTTTGACATTAGACTTGAGAAAAAACAGCTGTTTTCCGATTTCGATTGCTATCTTGGTGACCTTATTAATAGATCTTGCTATAATCCTTTTCCAAAAGGAAAATGTCAAAAGGAAAATGTAATAAAAATGATTAAGGCAAACGTGATTTTTTTAGGATTTGCTCCCAATCTTTCAATTGACTTGCAGAGCGAATTGTCTGCAAAAATCTTACAAATAATGAAAACTTATAGCTAAAATAAATAAAAACATTCGTTAAATTATTGACTAACGGCGAACATAAAATAAAGTACATACTTACAAATTAAAAGTTGCATATGCAATAACATCGTAAGAGATTTCCAAATAAAAACAATGATTGCAAAGTATGCTGATTATACATTTTCGATACCTTATGACAAAGGAAGTGACATACACAATAAAATAAAGTACTGTTTTGGGAAATCTTAAGCCTAGTAATGTAAATATCACAGATATGTTATATAATACTATTATCCCCTGTTCATTCCAGGTATTGTCTTGGTGAAATATTTTGGTGTTGAATATTGCCCAGAATCATTGTCAAATCTTACATTTATGATACCTATAGTTGAAAGGTAAGCAGCTTCTGTCTATTTTGTATTCTCTTCAGCAGTAAAAAATTCATTCAACAGAATGTTGTCATGTGCAGCTAAGTATTCTACGAATCTTCTTTGTAGGTTTAGGGCATAGTTGCAAAATGGCACAATAGTGGCTGTGCTGTAAATGTGCTAGATTGAGAACCTTTAGTTGGGCTTTGAAAGTTTTGGCCAACACATTTTCTCAAAATTTTCCTCTCAAACGTCTTAATTTCTACAGATGGCGAAATGGTGAACCAAATTGGGAATCCATATCCAATAATTGGCCGGATTGCTTAGTATTATGCGGCAGATAAGTATTGCACATTAATATAGACAAACGTCCAGAATTATCTTGGCCTTTTTTAATTTACTTAAATTAAATATAAATATTTGATAAGAATTTCAAAGATTCATCAGAAAATTTTTTAAAGTGGTTATTGTCTGAATTGTGCAATGAACTAAATCCAAACAAAGACATTTTACGGGAAAAGCAAAAACCTTATTAAAATCTATGAAAATGATGCATTGTTCGAATTTTTTTGGTTTTTAAAGGTTTTATGTTACGTCCTTTGACTTGATATTTTCTGAAACAAAAGGACGTAACTACAACACAATTGTAGTACAACAAAGTGAATAATAATTATCCGATTAAGACTAAAATCCGTATTTATTTTTTGAAAAAAATGTATTTTTTTTTGTTTTTAAAGGTTTTATGTTACGTCCTTTTGACTTGATATTTTCTGAAACAAAAGGACCGATTGAGACTAAAATTTGTACAGCCTACCAAATTGAGACCGGAGTGACTTGTATTAAGTTTTGTTGAAATCGGATCAGATTTAGACATAGGTCCCACACATATTTTCGTCAGATTTTGTGGAAATGGTGTATTAAAGCCCCTCTATTTTTTCTATTTGCACGAAATTAAGCATAGCGTACTGAATTGAGTCTAGAGTGATGTGTGTTAAGTTTCGTTTGCATTAATAAAAACATACTATTGTAGTTACGTCCGTTTGAATTTCTTTAATAGCATCGCCTTTTTGACGTTAGATGTCTAAAATTTTGTGTGAACATGAAGTTTGATTAGACAAACAATAATCAAACAAAAGGTCAATTTCGATTTTCCTGTAATTA
Organism: Musca vetustissima; assembly: GCF_032173495.1. Lineage (NCBI taxonomy): Eukaryota > Metazoa > Arthropoda > Insecta > Diptera > Muscidae > Musca > Musca vetustissima. The sequence continues at coordinate 110,839 of NW_026884295.1, forward strand.
AGTCCGTTTGCATTTATGATGACGATATATGGCTAGCAGATTTATTTAAATAACTTCGTATTCGGGATTCAATATTAGGTCGTGGTAACTCTGGAATATTTTCACAGAAAGAGTCAATCGGGCAGCTGTGGTACAAGATGGTCTGGCTGCGACTTAGCTCGCCGGATGGGTAGGTTCAATTTCTGCATCGACTGTATTCATAAAATTTCTGTACCTGTAAGGATTTTCGTAACGTATTTTTTTTTAATTTGAAATATGAAAAATGGAATAACAATAAGGAGTAAAACGGTGCAATCTAAAAACATACCTTCTTGCCATTTAGCTCACAACAAATACCATGTAGACTTCCTACTTTAGAGGTTGAGATGTTTCTACCTCATTTGGCTACCCTCCCCTTATGACTTTGCAGTCATCCTTGGTATTTCTTAGTGCCAAATTTATAATTAAGAAATACCCCATTGATGCAAACTCAACTATATGATGCCTATTCAGCCCATTGTTACTATTCACTTAATCCATTTTTTTTTTTTTAATTAAATATACTAAATTTTCAAGAATTATATATATTTATATTTTTAAACATTTTTATAATAATCGAGTGCAAATTTTAAAAATATATATATATATATACATTGTATAATAGTATTGGTTTAATATTATGTTATTATATTATTAGGATACAGTTTTTATCTTTCGATTTATAGGTACAACATTTTTAATTCAATTTCTGTGTTTTTATAAATAATTTTAGTAGTTTTCTTTTTTATATGTTCATATATATTTATGACATTATGAATATTTTTGTTAAATAATTTATTTACAAATTTCTTATAGTTTATACCTAATGAACACCTAACTGAACCAATGAAACAGTAACAT